>NW_006408804.1:3516148-3520670 GCF_000296735.1 Chrysochloris asiatica
GGGAGAAAGATGAGGCTTTCTACTCCCGTAAGGATTTACACCCTCGGAAACCCTGTACAGGGTCGCTATGGGTCGGAACCGACTCGACGGCACGTAACAACAACAACAACAACAAGAAACTATCCCAAGCCCATCAGACAAGGTAGAAGGAATCCCCAGCTGGATTCACCACAGCAGACTGAAGAAAACCTCATCTCCGCGAGAAGGTGAAACTTATCCTATCAACCCTTGCAAGGTAACATTGAGACCTACAACCCACCCTGCTTCAGCCACAAACCAGGAGCTGGCTGATCTATGTACGGCTGAAGCATGAGGATGTCCACTGTGGGACTCATTTTAATTAGACTTTGGGGTGTGGGAAAGGGAGAAATCTGTATAATCTATACACCCACACAACCAAGGTAGGCTAAACAGTAATCACACTACTCTTCTATAGTTGCTATAAATGTGAGGGCACCCTCCTAGGTAACTGAATCTATAACTAATGGAACTGGGGTGGCCCTAACCCTTCTTGCATGCCAACAGACCCAGATGTGAAATGCCATCTATCAACATAGATTAGCCCTAAACTACTTACTGGCTGTGGAGGGAGGGCTATGTGAGTTTAATTTTGCTAACTGCTGCATACAAATAGATGACCAGAATCTAGCAGTAGAAGACCTTATAAAAATGCAGAAAGTTGCACATGTCCCTGTGCAAATCTGGAATGGTTAGAACCCACAGAGCCTATGGGGAGGGTAGTTCTTCACCTTTAAAGGGTTCAAGACCTTATGGGTGGGGTCCTGTTTTATTTGGAATTTACTTAATCATTCCATGCTTCATCCCACTAGCCATCAGGGCCATACAAACGGCCATTAAGACAATAATCAGTTGAAAAAGGTGCCAACAATCCTGATCAATACCAAAATACCAGACCTTACGCAACATTTAGATGATGCCCCTGGGAAAAAGGTCCCAAAGGTCATCAAAGGGGGGAATGACCAGGAAAAGGTAAAAACATTCACTGCCCTCTCTGCCTAAGAGACAAGCTAAAATGCTAATCAGGTTACTGAGTGGGACCAATCCTCTGGTTTCCCTCCTGTCTCCAAACAGGTCCACAACCTAACCCCTCCCGGATTCTGATCCCAGGTAAGTATGCACTGCTCTATATTCGGCATTCAGAATCTGGAGAAATTAGCTCCTGTGAGCCAGTCGGCTTAATAAAATCTGAAACTCTTCTTCACATCTCTGAGTGGCCTCGGTTTCTTCGACAATGGATCAAGAGCTGCTGTGACACTCTTGAATCTAAAACTGCTAAAACATGAGAAAAATGGGACTATTTTTCTGAATTTAATGCAAATTCAGATCAGTGATAGTCAAAGCTTGTTTGCAAAGATCTTAAAACTAACAGTGATGATAATGAAAATTTTACAATTATTTTCTTGTTTAATCTTTTATTAATGATTCTTGTCACAATGACTGTAAAGTTCTACAGTTTAGACCATACTCTTCTGTGGAAGTTGAAAGAAGTTCAGAGTGAGGAGAAACTGTGTTTTCCATAGTGACTGCAATCTCTATAAAACTAATCTCACAGAGTCATGAGATCACAGGGAGCTGCACTTAGCTCTACAATCAGTTCTATACATGGTGATAGTTAAACTTTTCTTATTAAGATTTTCGCTAAGAAAAAAGTTATCTAAATTAAAATCAGTTTAGATATTGGTCTTTTAATTATCATAATGAAGAAATTAGGAAAAAATGAATACCTACTAAGATAATTCACTTTCTTAGTCATTTTCTGCTTTCCTGATTTTTAAATTGATTTTTATTGCTGTTAAATGCTGTTCAATCAGTTCTGACTCACAGCTTTCTGTATAGGGCTTCTGAGGAGTGGCAGGTGTGTTTGAACTACTGACTTTGCAGTTAGCAGTTCAGTGCTTATCCTATAGGGCTACACGAGGAGTCCTTTTAATTGATATATGTTTTAAAAGAATAGCTGTTAGGAGTTCCTAATTATTTTTAATATCTGTCAAACCCTAGTCTAAGTGCTTTACGTATTTAACTCAATAAATCCAATGAAAGGCAGTGTTTTAGCCAGTGTTGCAATATCACAGATGCCACAAGTGGATGCTTTAAAAAACATAAAATTATTTTTCTAAAAATTCCAATTCAGAGTATCGATTTTGTGAATATTCAAATTTGTATCTTGTTGGTAGCTCTGGGTTTTGGGAATCCCCAGCAAGGAGTCCTGGTGTACCACTGTGGGTTAATGCGCCAGACTGCAAAGCCCTTTGAACTGCAAGGTTGGTGGTTCAAGCTCACTAGCTACTCCTTGAAAATTCTATACAAGGTCGCTATGGATTGGGACCAACTCAATGGTACTTCACAATAACAAACAAGGCAACCAATTTTCCAATACGTTTCTAGTCTGCTCTTTTTATAACTCAGAAGTGATTAGGTTGAAGACACACCCTGCATTGGTATGTACTCATTTACATAACAAAAGACTATTACTTCCAAAAAGGATTGTTGTTGCTGTTGTTGTTAAGTGCCTTCAAGTCGGTTCCGACCCATAGTGACCCTAAACAGGGTTTCCGAGGCTGTAAATCTTTACGGGAGCAGAAAGCCTTATCTTTCTCCTGCAGAGCAGCTGATAGTTTTGAACTGCTTACAACATCTTTTTTTGTGTGTGGGCAGGGGGTGGGGGCTGTGAGGGGAGAGCACAACTCAATCTGTAACAGACAAAAACTACTTTTATCCATACTTGACAAATAAAGGACCAGGGAGAAGTTAAGTAGCACACTTCTAATCACTTGACTAATGAGTGAAGAGTCAGGGTCACATCCAGGTTGGGTTCCAGAGAATATGACCTCAATCACAACACCATATTGTCCTATGACTTTGCTTTTGTTTTGTTTTTTTAGTTGTCCTGGATAAAATTTGCTTGTTGGTTTCCTTATTCAGGGACTACAAAGGAAAAAGAAACAATTGTTTGATTCTTCAGAATGAACCAAACCAGCATGGTCTCTGTGGCCTGTACACAAAGCTGAAGCTGCTCCTTTAGTCTGAGAGCATTTCTATTCCAGTCTCTGCCCATGCTACTCTATTGCCTCACCATCATCATCCTTTCTTTCTAGAGTTAAATAGGTTTCTCTGTGTAAATCATTGAAAATATAACAATTTTCTCTCCTTTTCCTTTCACAGTGATCATTTTACTTTCAATAATACAAACAATTCTGGGAGGTATGGAAGGATATTCTTTCCCAACTGCAGAGAAGGATTAAGTATTTTCTGTTGATTTTGAACAAATTAATTTCAAAAATTTTCACTTGAAATGCAGCTAGAAAACATGCAAACAAATAAAACAACATCCTGTTACTACTAGGATGACACTTAGGTTCCTTACCATTGTCTATAAGAGTTGTAAGATCTAGCTACACTCCTGGCAAGTTCTCTCCTTCTTGCCTCTCTATCCCATATGGGAACCTGGTCAAAGAACTTGTACATCAGTTTCTGCATATTGTCATGATCTTTAATGTTTCTCTTACTGTCTGCATGCTGCTTTCTCTACTGAAAATACTCTTCCCCTTTTATTATCCAGCAAAATCTTTCTCATCCACCATCCTTTACCCAACTTGAGTTGAGTCTCCATTAACATGTCAGTTGTAGCTTTTACCCTTGAAAAGCTTTTGCACTAAGTGCTGTTTTCTTCCACTTTAAGGAGCATATATTATCATAACATTTCTATCCTCTCTCCAACCATCACTCACTCTTCCCAGGAAAAGAGTATTTTCTCCAACATGTATAGTATTGGTTAGAACACTGCAAATTGAAACAAAAGCATGGGATTTGGGGAAATAAAATAAACAAGTTAAAGTTTTTGTGAGGCTTTGAAGTTTTAAATATGGGAGAGATGTTTCAACCTTAGTGGGTTGTTACGTATATACAGCTTGGACCCTATATGTTAACCCTGCCAAACTCCAGCATTTACCTGAGTATCCTATATACATACACATATATTTCTATAACTTTCTTTTTATAACCACTCCCTTTCTTTGCCTGTTTCTTACTATGTTTTAAAACAAATATTTGCTGAACATTGTGTGTTAATTAAGAGTTCTGATGTGGCACTGTAGGATAAGCACCGTACTACTAGCTGTAACATCTGCAATTTAAACCCACCAGCCTTTCCATGGAAACCATCTGAATCAAAGCTGATTTGATGACAATTAGCAACAATAACAACATGTGTTAAATAGAGTAAATAATGTAGAGGTACAGATACAAGCAAGGTACCTGTAGCTTATGTCCTCATGTTGCTTATGTCATTGTCATTTACAAATTAGATCTGTCCCTGTCCCCTACTTGAAGATTAATTGTTCCTTCTTTATGCTCCCAATGAACTGCATTTTCAAATATAGGTCACCAGGCCTTTCTTCTGAGTTGCCTTTGGTTGGACTTAAATCTCGAACATTTTAGTTAGCAGTTGAAAATGTTAACTCTTTGAACTACCAGGGAATTTAAAACAATATTGGTCTTGGAT
>NW_006408804.1:3523575-3535454 GCF_000296735.1 Chrysochloris asiatica
ACCAGCAGAGGGAACCTACAGTCACCAAAAGAAAGGAAATAATAAAGAGCAGCAATAAATGAGATGGAAAACCGAAAAACTATAGAAAGAATCAACAGGACAAGAAGCTGGTTCTTTGAAAGGATTAATAAAATTGACAAACCATTGGCAAAAGTAGCAAAATGAAAGAGGGAGAGGACACAAATAACTGGCATCAGAAACCACATGGATGATGTCACAATGGAACAAAACAAAATCAAAAGGATAATAACAGAATACTATTAAGAGTTGTACTCCAACAAATTCGAAAACTTATAAGAGATGGATATATTTCTAGAAAAATATGAACTACCTAAACTTACTCAATGTGAAGTAGAACGCTTGAACAAACCCATAACCAAAGAAGAAATTGAACATGTCATCAAAAAACTACCAACCAAAAGAAGTCCAGACCCGGATGGTTTCAGAAGTGAGTTCTACCAAGCATTCAAGGAAGAAATGTCACCAATTCTACTCAAATTATTCCAGAAAATAGAAGAAGGTGGAAAACTCCCTAATACTTTTTATGAAGCAAGCATAACCCTCATACCAAAACCAGTGAAAGACATCACTAAGAAAGAAAACTATAGACCAATATCCTTCATGAACATAGATGCAAAAATTCTCAACAAAATCCTAGCCAACAAAAAACAACAGCACATCAAAAAATAATACATCATGACCAAGTAGGTTTCATAAAAGGAATGCAAGAATGGTTCAACATTAGTAAAACAATCAACGTAATCCACCATATAAATAAGAAAAAGGAAAAGAACCACATGATCATTTAGATTGATACAGAAAAGACATTTGACAAAATCCAACATCCATTCCTGATAAAACACTCAACAAAGTAGGAATTGAAGGGAGATTCTTCAACATAATCAAGAGCATATAAACAAAACCAACAGCCTATACCACTCTCAATGGAGAGAAATTGAAAGCCTTCCCTCTGCGAACAGGAACCAGACAAGGATTCCCTTTGTCACCACTCCTATTCATTACTGTGCTTGAAGTTTTAGCAAGAGCTATACGGCATGATAGAGAAATTAAAGGCATCCAATTGGCAAAGAGGAAATAAAGCTCTCTTTATTTGCAGACAATATGATCCTATACATAGAAAACCCCAAAGACTCAGTAAAAAAGCTACTTGACCTCACTGGAATATTCAGAAAAGTGGTAGGGTATAAGATCAACATACAAAAATCAGTTGGATTTCTCTACAGCAACAACGATAGCACTGAAAAGGACATTAGGCAAGCAATACCATTTACAATAGCCACCCAAAGGATGAAATATTTAAGAATAAACGTAATCAGAGAAACAAAGGATTTATACAAAGAAAATTACAAAACACTACTACAAGAAACCAAAAGAGACCTACAGAAGTGGAAGAACATACAGACTTCCCTGGATAGGAAGACTCAACATCGTGAAAATGTCAGAACTGCCCAAAGCAATTTACACATATAATGCAATCCCAATCCAGATTCCAACAACATTCTTCAAAGAGATGGAAAAGACAATTACTAACCTTATATGGAAAGGAAAGATACCCAGGATAAACAAAGCACTGTTAAAGAAGAACAAGTTTGGAGGTCTCTCACTCCCCGATTTCAAAATTTACAACATGGTTACAGTGGTCAAAACAGCCTGGTACTGACTGGTACAATGAAAGATACATTGATCAATGGAACAGAATCAAGTATTCGGAAATTAACCCATCCACATAGAGCCAAGTTCCTAGGCATATTGCATGGAGACGAGATAGTCTCTTTAACAAGTGGTGCTGGCAGAACTGGAAAGCAATATGTAAAAGAATGAAACAAGACCTTTACCTTATGCCCTATACAAAAATGTACTCAGCAAGAATTAATGATCTAAATGTGAATCCCCAAATTATGAAGGTCATCAATGAAAAAATAGGGACAAATGTGAGGGCACTAATTAATTAAGGGTATATACAGACTATCAAACATTTTGAAAACCACACAAACAAAAGTAGACAAAATAGATGAGTGGGACATACTAAAAATTAAAAATTTATGTGCATCAGAAGACTTCACCAAATGAGTAAAAAGAGAACCCACAGAATAGGAAAAAAATATTTTGCAATGACACATCAGATAAGAGACTAATATCTAAAATATATAGGAAACTATAACACCTCTGCAAGAAAAAGACAAATAACCCAATTAAAATATGGGCACAGGACAGGAACAGACACTTCACCAAGGAGGAGATCCAGGCAGCCAACAAACATATGAAGAAATGTTCACAATCACTAGCATCAGATAAATGCAAATGAAAACAACAATGAGATATCATCTCACACCAGTAATAACAGCAAAGATCAAAAAAGCAGAGGACAACAGGCTTGTGGGATATACCCTTTGGTTGGTGGATTATGCATGGAGAAGACTGTAAACATGGAAAGGAAATGATATACAATGGGATCAATGTGAAGCTAATGTTCTTCCATGTAAACTATCACATAATTCACAATAAATAATTAAGAAAAAAGATAACTAGATTTGGTAAAATGTAGAGCAGGCAAGTGTAAAGGCTATTCCAGATTTTATCTAAGGAAGTGGCCAAAGGAGAAATACAAGACAAGAGGGAGCTAACATGGTCAAGGATAGCTATGTCAGATTTGGGAATGTTGGTTGAGATTTATTTAATAAGGCAGAAGAAAAGTCAATTTGTTGCACTGGTTTTGAGAAGTAAATAAGATATCACTAACTAGTAGCATAATGGTTACAAATCGGGTTGTGAACCTCAAGGTCAGCAGTTCGAAACTGCCAGCTGTTCCGCGGGAGAAAGATGAGGCTTTCTGCTTCCGTAAAGATTTACAGCCTTGGAAACCCTGTATAGGGTCGCTATGCGTCGGAACCAACTCCATGGCACATAACAACAACAACAACAAATAATGTCAATGAGCTGTTGGGCGTGCAGTGGCTCTAGAGAGTAAGCACTAGACTGTGAACCACAAGGTTGGTAGTTTAAGACTACCAGCTGTTCCACAGGAGAAAGATGAGGCTTTTTGCTCCTGTATAGATTTATAGCCTCAGAAAACATATACAGGATCACTGTGAGTCAGAACCAACTTAATGAAACTTAATAGTGATGAAGTGTTAGGACATTCAGGACTCAAATTCTTAGAGCGATATGGATTTTAGCTTAATATTTACAGTCACTTACACAATGTCATCAAAAGAATGATGAACATTAACACTGGAGATTGGAAAGACAGGAGAAGACTGAGCCTTGGTCCTTGAGGAACACCAACTCTGAAACTGTTCTCAGGAAGAGAAGAAGCCAAAGACGTCCATTTTAATGGGAGAATCAGAATAGTTTGGAGTCACATAAATGAAAAAAATGAATGGATTCTAGCTTTGTCTGTCTGTGTACTCAGCAGGAAACTCAATCATATTTAGATTGTAGGCTTTAAGAAAGTTAAGATTGTAGCTTTAAGATTTTTAAAATTACCAAACATTTTAGCAAAATCTAGTAGACCCGACTCGACGGCACTTAACAACAACAACAACAAGTGTACTATTGGCTCTAAAAAATATTTTTTTAATTTTAATTTTGTTTATTCCCCCAGGACTGGAGAGTTCCATACTTTGCAGACATTGAGACGCTTTGGGGTATTTTCAGACTGCTGATGCTGAACTTTGCATGTAGCTTGCACTGTTCTTTAAGGTACTTTAGAAGTGAAGTATAAATATTTTAAAAGGAAAGGGTTATTGCTGTGCTTTCTTTGATTGATAAAAATGAGGAAGGAAAACCTGAGAATTTAAAGTATTCTATATATTCAACCTCTAAATCAACTGAAAAAAACCTCAACTCTGAGCACCTCTAAGTTTTTCTGGTGCTCAGTCTTTTCTAAAGGGATATATATAATTTTCCAAGGATTGTGTATTATTATTTCAACACATGACAGGATTCTGTGAAAAATAGCTTCATAAGAAATCAGTATGTGTTAAAATAAGCTAACTGCTATAAAAATGGACCTGACTTATAGGTAAGCAAGTTTCCTCAGTTTGTAGATGGGATAAATATTTTTCTAAAATTCTATGAATTGGGAGTGAAAATTTCCAGCCTTCACCCATAAAGAATAACAATGGCAGAACCCAAAATGCATATATTCTTATTAGTCTTAGGATATTTGAAAACCTGCAAATATCTTACATATCAGAATCCATTCTTCTTTATAACCCTAATCTGTTTTTACACAGATTGTTCTTTCAGCCCCTTGGCTTTTCCTGTCATGATTATATTAACCATCTAGGTGTTTCTACAGTTCGGTGTGTCTAGGTTTTCAGCATCTTTAAGAGTTAGCTCTATTACAACCTCTATTATAGAGAAGATAATGTATGTAAATGTAAATATTTCATCTCTATCACGGACAGTCTGCTATTTTTGACAAATAATTTCTTTTCTGCTTAACATGGTGTATTACAGCATCAAAATGACAGGGGAATTCTTATGATTTTAAACCAAATTTCCTGAGAGTATTTTGTAGAGTTATTCCTATAGAGAAGAAACAAATAATCCAGAGCTTGATTCAGATTTCTTTTCCTCCAGTTACTGAACATGTAACCGTAGGCCAATTGCTTTATCACAATTGGTTTTCTTATCCCCACAATAGAGAACATAGAAATAATAGACTCCGATTTTTGTGAGGGTAAGTATATGTAACTTTCTTTGCAGAGAATCAGTTCCTAAATCACAGTATACTCAAGAAATATTAGCTATTGTTTTTCAAATACTTATTGAGGAATATTTGCTCATAAACGTATGCATGTGAGAAATAAAACTCAAGGACCAAATATATCAATGGTAAGTCTTCTGCTAGGATGACCAAAATTGTTAACCTAACAATTTTGCTGTTAAGTGTCCTAGACTGATGAGTTTGAACTACTGACCTTGTGGTTCGCAGTCCAGTGTTGATCTTATAGCGCCACACCAGTAGTCCAACCTAACAATACTAACTCCACAAGTCACTTATGCTGAGCCCCAAGTCAGCAAACAGAAATCTGTTGTTCTTCAGTGCATTGGAGTCAATTCTGGCTTACAGAACAGAGTAGAACTTCCCCTTAGGGTTTCCAAGACAGTGATCTTTATATAATCTCCAGGTCTTTCCTCTGCAAAGTCACTTATGAGTTAGAACCACAGACCTTTTGGTTAGTTGCAGAGCACTTATCTATTGCATTACCAGGGCTCCTGACCAAAACCTAGCAAGTTTCTATTCCCTATAAGTGCTTGACCATTCTTGTTGTCCAAACTTAAGTCAAGCAATCCATGATCACTGCCCAGGTATGAAAGCTCCCAATGTTTCAGATAATGAACATAATTTTGCACTAACCAATCACTTTTTCACCATTATTACTTTCTTATTCTTACACTATTTTGCCCATATAACTCTGGTCTCTTCTAGTTCTTTGACACTTCTGTTTGACATCCAAACCAGATACCCTCTACTCCTCAGCCAATGCATGAATTGCAAATAAAGTTTATGAGTTCATACACAAATTTCATCTCGTGGGAATTTTATTTTTTAACATACTAAAATAATGATACCCCTTCTGAAATTTTCATTTCAAAATCTTCAACTGTGCACTACAGGTCAATCACAATTCAAAACAAAATGTCACAATACAAAATAGTCCTGGAAACTATTATGCTAATTTTCAAGTAGGAAACATTTCAAACCTGAATATATAACTCACTTGCATTAATATTGAGAATGTATTTTATTTATTTATGTGTTTTCTTATTTTGCCTTGCTTTTGATCCCACACACTTAAAAATGATCATTTTCCCTGTACACGAGGTCACACATATGCAGGCTGTCATTTTTATCACTATTTGATGTGTTGTTTGATGCTATTCAGTCTCTTCCAACTCATAGCTACCCAATGTACAGCAGAACAAAACACTGCTCAGCCCTGCACCACCATCACAATTGTGGTTATGCTTGAGCCAATTGCTCCTGCCACACTGCCAATCACTCTCATTGGTGTCTTCCTCATCTTCATTAACCCTTATGCATGATGTCCTTAGCCAGGTACTGGTCCCCCTTATAAAATATATTACATATATGATAGTCTCACCATCCTGGCTTGTAAGGAGAACTCCAATTGTACTTCTTCCAACACAGATTGGTTTGTTCTTTTGACTATTCTCCTGCAACACCAGAACTCAAATGCATCAATTTTTCTATGATCTTCCTGATTCCTGGTTCAACTTTCACATGCTTATGAGGCTATTGAAAATACCATGGCTTGGGTCAGGTGCACCTTAGTCCTCAAACTGATATCTTTGCTCCTGAACACTTCAAAGAGGTCATGCGCAGCAGACTTGCCTAATGCAACACTCACTTGATTTCTTGTCTTCTGCTTGGATAAGTGTCGAAAAAATGAAGTTTTTGTCAACTTCAACCTTTTTTACATTTGTCATGATGTTATTTATTGGAACAGTGCTAAGGATATTTGTTTTCTTTACATTAAGGTGCAACCCATACTGAAGGCTGTAGTCTTTGATCTTCATTGGTAATTCTTTTAGGTCCTCTTATCTTTCAGCAAGCATGTTATCTCATCTGTATATCACAGTTTGTTAATGAGTTTTCCTCCAGTCGTGATTTTTTATACAATCATTTTCTCAGATTATTTGTTTATCATGAAGATATAATAAGTGTGGTGAAAAAATACAACACTGACACCCACCTTTCCTGATTTTAAACCATGCAGTATCACCTTGTTCAGTTGGAAAAATTGTCTCTTGGTCTATGTACAGGTTCCTCATGAGCACAATGATATTTTCTGGAATACCCATTCTTCTCAATGTTATCCATAATTTGTCATGGGCCCACACTGTCAAAAGCCTTTGCACAGTTAATAAATCACAAGTAACGGCACTTAACAACAACAACAAACCTCTTTGTGGTATTCTCTGTTTTCAGTCAAAATCCACCTGATGTCAGCAATTATATCCCTAGTTCCATGTCCTCTTCTGAATTTCTGGCAGTTCTCTGTTGCAGTCATTTTTAAATTATCTTCACATAATTTTACTAGAATTAATGACATTTTTCAATAATCCACATTCCATTATGTCATTTATGTTTGTATTGGTCACAAGTATGGATGTCTTCCAATCAGTTGGCCAGGTTCTTAGCTTCCAAATTTCTTAGCATAGATGAGTGGGAACCTCCAGTGCTGCATCAGTGTGTTGAAAGATTTCAATTTGTATTCTGTCAGTTCTTAGAGCCTGGTTGTTGCTTTTTTTTTTTTTTTTTGCCAATGCCCTCAGTGCTGCTTGGACATCAACCATTACTTTTGGGTACAATGACTGTGTATCCCTTCCTGTTAATGCTTTCTATATCATTTAATAAGGAGGTCTGGTAGTGTAGTGGTTACGAATCGGGCTGCTAATCTCACGGTCAGCAGTGCGAAACTACCAGCTGTTCCGCGGGAGAAAGATGAGTCTTTCTGCTCCTGTAAAGATTTACAGCCTCAGAAACCCTGTGCAGAGTTGCTATGAGTTGGAACTGACTCCACGGAACACAACAACAACAACATATCATTCAATGTTTTGTCCACTGAATCCTTCAAGATAGCAAGTCTAGGCTTGTATTTTTTTTTCTTCAGTTCTTTTAGCTTGAGAAATGCTGAGGGCATTCTTCCCTTTTGATTTTATGATTCCAGGTCTTCGCACATTTCATTATAAAAAGTGTCTGTCTTCTTAAACTGCCCTTTTACATTGTTTGGCCCTTTTGACTCCTCCTTTTTTCCCATTCACTATGCTGGAGAGAAAATTTCAAGGTGTCTTTGACATCCATTTTGGTCTTTTCTTTCTTTCTTGTATTTTTAATGACCTTTTGCTTTCTTCTTATAGGATGTTCTTGATGTCATCCCACAGGTCTTCTGGTATTCAGACATTAGTGTCTCATGCATCAAATCTGTTCTTGAGATGGCCTCTAAATTTGTGTGGGATGTGTTCAAGGTCATATTTTGACTCTGATAGACTTGTTTTATTTTCTTCATTTTCAGCCTGTGCTTGCATATAAACAATTTATGGTCTCATCCACCATCTATCTCTGGTCTTGTTTTGGCTGATGACATTGAGCTTTTTCATTGTCTCTTCCATCTTGTGGGGCTCTTTGTGTAATTGCTTTTTATATTTTTTTAAAGAAAAGGTATTTGGATTGGACAAGCTATTGATCTTAAAAAATTCTACCATGAAATCTCCAGCATCATTTCTATCAGCAAGGCCATAATTTCCAACTATTGATCTTTTCTCTTTGTTTCTATCATTTGCATTCCATTCATCAGTAATTATCAATACATTTTGATTTCAGTTTTATCAATTACAGACAGAAGAAGTTGGTAGAATTCTTTAATTTCATCATCACTGGTTTTAATGATTGGTGCATAAGTTTGAGTAATGGATCTTCCTTGTAGGCGTATAGATATTATACCATCATAGATAGTGTTATACTTCAAGAAAGATCTTGAAATGTTCTTTTTGATAAATAATGTAACACCATTCTTCTTAAATGTGTGGTTCCAGCATAGTAAACCAGATGATTGTCAGATTTAAAGTGGTCAAATGCCTAGGATATTGATCGTTATGTGTTACATTTCATCTTTGATAACTTCTAGTTTTTCTAGATTTATACTTCATAATCTGTTCTCTGATTATTCATGGATGTTTGCAGCAGTTTCTCCTTATTTTGAATTGTGCCCCATCAGCAAATAAAGATCCTAAAAGCTTTATTCTATTTTTCTCACAACTGTGAACTCTACTTTTAGGAGGTAGGTCTTTCCCAGTCATAGTTTGAGTGCCTTCCAACCTGATTGGATCATCTTCTGACACGATATCTGACAATATTCAGGTGCTATTCACAATGTTTTCATCTTCTGTTACTGTATTTGACTATGTACCACTCCTATTCATAAGGTTTTCAGTGGCTAGACATTTAGAAGTAGTCTTCATCTTCTTCTTTCTAGTCTGAAAACTTTGCTGAAACCTGTCTACCCTGGGTGTTTCTGGTGGTAGTTAAAATACTGGTGCTATAGCATCCAGCATCACAACAACATGTAACCCATCACAGTATTATAAACTGATGGATGAGTGATGATATCAATGTTTTAGTTAAAAAACAAAACAAAACAAAAAACTAAAAAAAAGTTTTGTATGTTTTTTGCACAATTATTTAAATGCCAATGGCTAATTATAGTTCTTTCTTGGGCTATTCAATCTTATGTTCCCTTTGGAAGAACTTGGTAGCAGATCTCTTAATGATTCCAATGCACTGTTAAGAAGAAGCAGTGATGCCTGAACTGGAGCTAGAGATGATGACGTGGAGCAATGGAGCAGCTGGGGACTTTAGATCCAGAAAGGGAGAGCGACTGTGAGCTGAAGACCTGGGGAGTACTGGGGAAGGATTGCATGGAGGGGATTGTAACCATGGCAATGAGACGATATACGATAGAATGAATGTAAAACTAATGTTCTCCCATGTAAACTATCACATAATTCATAATAAAACATTTAAGAAAAAAAAAAAAAAAGAAGACAATTACTCCCACTGAAACTTTATTAAGTTACACTGTAGTTCTTGGTAAGTACCACCAAGTATGTTTCAACTCATAGTGACCCTGTATATGGTTTCCAAGGAGTGACTGGTAGGTTTGAACCTCTAAGCTTGTGGTTCGAACCAACTTGTAGTCCAGTGTATTATCTTGCAGTGCCACACCAGGACTCCTGAACACACTGGAACAAACTAAGTATAAAAAGAAAAAGTTAGAAAAGTGTCAGTAAGAATCGTCTCAAGATGTTCACTAAGTACATTTTTAAATTACATCTAATTTAGGTCCACAATTTCCTCTACTGTTTAGAGAAATTTCAAAAAGGATATTTAAATACAAAGCCTTTTCAATATGTAAATTAGCATATCAGGCAGTACATGAAAATCATTTTTCTCTCTTCACATGGGATATATTCAAACTGCTTTTGTTTGTTATAAAAATTATGATGAATTCTTATCTTCCCAAGTTTAAACTCAAATAATTTTCAGTATATGATGACAAGTTAAGTATTCACAAACTGTGGGCAGCAGAGAATAGTTTTTTTTCATTTCAAACATACAGAAATAATACTTCAGAGTCAACAGATACTTGAAATTTTTGTTGCTGCTCACAGCAGATTGATAGCCCTAGGAGGGATAAGTATATAAAAGAATACTAGTTTTAAAGAAAAAAAAAAAAAAGAGTAAATGGCTTGAAATACTGTTTGTAACAAATAAAGTTGCAAACAAACAAATTTTGGAAAAAAAAGATTTACATTATCAAGAGAAAATGATACATGTGATATTTCTTTAGAAAGCATGTCTTAGGCCATAATTTTTATTTGCTGAAAATAAAATGATGAGTATGACAGAAATGTAGTCCTTCTGGAAATTACCTCATAATGACAGTGATGGCTAACACCGTTAGGATCTTTTGCTGAGATGATTTAAGGTATCTACTATAAGACCATTATACACATGAACCTCACCAGATGTAAAATACGGAAGTCAAATTGACTACAAATGTAGGAAAAGACTTAGAAAAAGTTCCATACCATCAGCCAACACAAGACCAGCCGCAGACAGTGGAATAGACCATCAATTGCTCATATGGAAGTTCAGGCTTAAGCTGAAGAAAATTAAAACAAGTCCAAGAGAGCAAAAGTATTATCTTGAACATATTCCACCTGAATTCAGAGACCATATAAAGAACAGATTTGATGCATTAGAAAATAATAACCAAAAACCAGAAGAATTGTGGGATGACACCAAGAACATCGTATAAGAAGAAAGCAAAAGGCCATTAAGAAGACAAGAAAGTAGGAAAAAACCCAAATGGATGTCAGAGACACTCTGAAACTTGCTCTCCAGCATAGAGATGCTAAAGCAAATGAAAGAAATGAGGAGGTAAAAAAGTTGAACATTTCAAAGGGCAGCTTGAGATGGCAAAGTTAAATATAATGAAAAGTGCAAAGGCCTGCAGTTAGAAAGCCAAAAGGAAAGAACACGCCCAGCATTTCTCAAGCTAAAAGAACTGAAGAAAAGATATAAGACTTGGTTTTCAATACTGAAGTGTTCAATGGGAAAAATATTGAATGATGCAGAAAGCATCAAAAGACATGGAAGGAGTACCTAGAGTCATTGTACCAAAGAGATATGGTTCGATGTTCAACCATTTCAACAGGTAATATATGATCAAGAACCAATGGTATCCAAGGAAGGAATCCAAGGTGCACTGAAGGCATTGGAAAAGAACAAGGTCCTGGGAATTGATGGAATACAAATTGAAATCTACCAACAAATTGATACAAGACTAGAGCCACTCACTCATTTATGCAAAGAAATTTGGAAGACAGTAACCTAGCCAACTGGTTAGAAGAGAACAACATTTGTACATTTAAAAGTAAGGTGACCAAATTAAATTTGGAAATGATCAAACATGATCATTAATATCACATGCAAGTGTATTTTTCTGATAACTCAAGAAATGGCTGCAGCAGTATATCAACAGAGAACTTCCTGAGGTTCAAGCAGGATTCAGAAAAGGACATGGGATTAAAGATATTGCTGATGTCTGATAGATCTTGGCTGATAACAGAAAATACCAGAAAGTTTAACTGTGCTTTATTGACCATGCAAAGGTTTTTGACTATATGGATCATGACAAGCTATAGATAGCATTGCTAAGAATTGGTATTCCTGAACACTTAATTTTAATCATGAAGAAATAGCACATAGACAAAACAGAACAAGAAACTGTACATAGACCAAACAGAACAGAACAAAG
>NW_006408804.1:3535939-3537326 GCF_000296735.1 Chrysochloris asiatica
TGGACAATGAATACAGAGACTGGAGATGAGTTATGGTTTTGGAGAACTATATGAAAATACCATGGATTGCAAGAAGAACAAACAAATCAGTGTTGGAAGAAAAATAGCCAGAATGCTCCTTAGAAGCCAGTATGGAAAGACTTCATCTTTCATAATTCAGACATTTTATTAGGAGGGACAATTCCCTAGAAAAGAACATCATGCTTGATAACGTGGAGGGTCAGTGAAAGATAGGAAGACTCTCAACAAGCTGGATTGGCATCATGACAGCAGCAATAGGCTCAATTGTAACAACTATGAGGATGGCTCATGACTGAGCTGTATTTCATTATGTTGTTCGCTGTGCATAGGATCATTATGGGTTGGAACTGACTCAGCAACCCACAATAACAACAACAAATAGTATTTTTAGACCAAGCAGTGTTTCATTCTTTTGTTTATTGTGTATAGCATGAATGGGAATTGAAGATGTGTTTCCTAACAACACATTTGTTGTTATTGGGTACCATCAAGTTGGTACCTATTCCTAGTGACCTTATGCACAGCAGAATGAAACACTTTCCTGTCCTGCCCCAACCTCACAATCTTTGGTATTCTTGAGCCCATTGCAGCTGCCACTGTGCCAATCCACCTTGTTGGGGTTCTTCTTCTTTTTCACTGACTCTTCACTTTGCTAAGCATGATATCCTTTTCCGAAGACTGGTCCCTCCTGATAATATGTCAGAAATATGAGAGACAAAGTCTAGCCATACTGGCTTCGAAGGACAATTCTGGCTATGTTGTTGTTGTTGTTAAGTGCCGTGAAGTCAGTTCCGACTCATAGCGACCCTGCACAGGGTTTCCAAGGATGTAAATCTTTAAGGGAGCAGAACACCTCATCTTTCTCCCGCGGAACCGCTGGTAGTTTCGAACTGCTGACCTTGCGGTTCACAGCCTGATTAAAATACATATCTGTATTGGAAGGAGTATAGCCATACTGGATTCGAAGGACAATTCTGGTTATACTCCTTCCAATACAGATATGTTCATTTAGCAGTCCATAACACTTTTAATATTCTCATCCAATACCATAACTCAAATGCACCAATTCTTATATATCTTCTTTATTCATTGTCCAACTTTCACATGCGTATGAGGCTACTGAAAATACAATGGCTTAAGTCAGGCTCACCTACGTGTTCAAACTGACATCTTTGCTTTTGAACACTTTAAAGAGATCCTGTGAAACAGATTTGCCCTAATACAATGTATCGTTTGATTTCTCCACTGTTGCTTCCATGAGCCTTGATGTTTGGTACAAGCAAAATGAAGTCTTTCAAAACATCAATCTTTTCTCCATTTATATAGATGTTGTTTATTGACACATTGGTGAGGTTTTTTTTTTTTT
>NW_006408804.1:3539998-3542511 GCF_000296735.1 Chrysochloris asiatica
TTTTCAATAGCTTTCATTCCTATGAAATTTGGAAAATCAATAAGAAAGACCATAGAGGAATTGATGCATTTGCGTTATGGTGTTAGGGAAGAAAATTAAGTTTCCTGGACTGCCACAAGAGCAAGCAAATCTGTGTTATATTATGCACAACCAGAATGTTCCTTAAAAACTTTATGAAATTGCCAAATCTTTCTCCTGAGGAGAAGCTGGTGTGTTTGAACAGCCAACTTTGTTTGCAGCGAAGTGCTTAACCAAGGTGTGCTACATGGGTGAGCAAAGGGTAATTACGTAGGAAGTGGCACAGTGGTTAAATCTCTTAGGTGCACATCACAAGATCAATGGTTTGAGTCCACCAGCATTTCTGCAGGAGAAAAACTTGGCAGTCTGCTTTAATAAAGATCGACAGCCCTGGAAACCTTAGGAAGCACTTCTACTTTGTCCTATAGGGTCAATATGAGGCAGAATTAACTCCAAGGCAGTGAGATTGTTAGTTTAGTGACTTCAGTGCAGATGAGATGTCCTAAATTTTAATAATCATTTATAACCATGAGGCAACAATCCTGAAAAACAAAAAAGAACTAACAGGATGAGAATGGTGGAAATAAATAAACTCATATTTGATTAAGTCATCATTAGATGAGTATTTTCTTATTTGCAGCTGATGCATTCTTTAGTGTTACAACTAGCATGAATGGAAAGTAGGGTTTGGATTAAGAATTTTTCATACTTTAATATGAAGACTGTCTAAATTGATGGTAACATTTCTACACTTGAACCATGGTTTAACTGAAAGAAAGAGTGTCCTGGTTACCTATTCTATGGGACAGAACCACACTGAGATGCAGTCATTTGCAACAAACAGAGAAAAGAACCCAGGGAGTTTGCATAGATAAATAGTAGTGTGCAAAGGTAAGAGAAGTTCAGAGAAAGCTTTGCCTGCGATGAAGGCTTAAAGGAAAAGGGCAAAGCTTTGGGCTACGGTAATTCCTAAATTCCCATTTCAACTCTGTGCTTTACACCTCCAGCCCTGTAGCTAATCAAGCTTTCTTCCCTTTATGTGTATTAATGTCTTCTTTATATAATTCGTATGCAATATTGATTGTATCAAGAAATGAACCTTCAGCAGTAAGCATTATTTTCTAACTTGGAAATTGTGAAATTAATTAACACCTTTGGCATTTGAAGTCTATAAAACTTGCCTAAGGTCACCAAAACTGAGCACACATGGGTCTTTATTAGCAACTTTTTACTGAAGCCTCTGGGTACCTGTAGATCTATTTTTGTCAGAATTTTTGTAGAAATAAATCATTTATATCCTAATTATGGAAAGTTATTATTTCAGCTAGTTATTAAAAATGACTGCAGGAAATTTATCAACCTGGGAAACTAAACTGTGTTTATTGAATATATATATATTGAATATATATATATTGGCTATATATATATATATAAATTTTTAAGGCAGGAGGGGGTGATAGAATTGGGGAAAGTAAAGATTAATTTTACAAAACAGACAAATTAGAAAAAAACCTGAAAATAGTATGTCAGGTTTAAAAAAAGAAACATTGACACATTTCTTTTTTTTTTTTCTCTTCAACTTTATTTCAATCTTAAAACTTCTACTTATGAAATAAACATGTCAAAAACAAAATGAAAAAAATAAAATTCTAGCTGATGTCCATAAGAAATTGTAGCACGTGTTGGCATCAGGCTTTGCCCATTCATTACCAGGGAAAGAATCAAACATCCTTCTTTTCCCACAGCTTCCTTGGTGTATCTAGCACTGAGACAACACTTGCTGGTGCCAGGAGAAAAGTGTCATTAAATTGCTTGTACACATCAGTACTAACAAAACTAACAGTTTCACCGTAACAGTTTACCAGCTACAAACTGAGCAATGATACAGCAAATCAATGTTATGATCACATTAATATTAGCATAGTTTATATTCTTCAAATTACAGTACAGAATAAGCACTACATATATAAATGGCTCATATATATAATGTATCATTAATACCCAAATATACAAAAATAGCAACATAAGGAAGCATAATAAACATAACTTCAGTTTGTCTTCACAAGGCAAACTCTCAATGCTTAAAGATTTGGAAATTGCTTCCAGTCAACAAGCTGAGTCACTTTTACAGGAACTAAGAAGATTACACATTTATTATAATTCCTAGTATGATAGATAATGTCATACAAACTCCCATTTTCAGGAATTTTGTTTTCCCCTGAAATATAGAAAGGTAAAATCAATTCAAAATCTCCATTTTATTATTGATTTGTGTTGTTGCTGATTATGTATAAATGTTTCCATATTTTATGGAATAGCTAAGAATTCAGTGAAGGGAACTACAATGTAACATATCTGTTCAAAAAAGCTTTCACTTAGAATTTTAGACACGATGCCATTTGACAGCAGTATTATATTGCTAGGCATCACACTTTTGCTCTCTTTCAGTATATTTAGATAAATGGGGTGGTTGCTGTTGTCGTAGTTAAATGCTA
>NW_006408804.1:3546496-3551139 GCF_000296735.1 Chrysochloris asiatica
TGCATAACTTTTTAAAAAACACTGTTGATCCTACTGTTATTTGTAAGTGACTGAAAAATTAAAGTAAAAATCTAAGGGTCAAAAACAAGAGCTAGTTAAATAAAATGAAATGATTTTGTCCCATGAAATATGAGTATCTTCATTTGGGTCTAATCATTTTATGTGTAGTTGACTGTGGCATAACAAATGTTAAGTATATGAAATATTACTGTGTTGCTATATAAAAGGAGTCCTGATGTGCCATTTTCAGAAAAGCACTGGACTGCTAACTTCCAGGTTGATGGTTCCAACCCACCAGCTGCTGCTTGAAAACCCTATTGAGGGTCATTCTGAATCTGAATCAACTCAATGACACTTAACAACAACAACAATCTATATGAAAATTCTGAATCAGATAGTATGAATGATCAAAGAAATACCTACGCCTTAAAATATTCAAGTAGCTGACAATCTAATAGAAGGAATATTTAAAATAAATAGAATCCATGTTTGCTAAGAAAATTAATCATTTAAATACTGTACATTCTTTAACTCTTTTACTATGTCTAATACTCTTTTTTGTTATTTTTTTTCACTATGAGTCCAGAAGGATTCCTGGTGTCGCACCATAGGATAAGCACTTAACTACAAGGTCGGTTTGAACCAAAAGGTTGCCAGTTCAAACTCACCAGCTGCTTCTTGGAAATTCTACACAGGGTAACCATGAGCTGGAACACCTGCAATAGGATTTAATAACAACAACAAATGAGTTCGTGAAAGAAAATTTGGCCACTACTTCAGACATTACAAAGTTTGCAAAAGCAGACTGTGAATCAGAATTATATGGTATTAATCTAGGAGCAAGTGATCATATTTTTACCTCTCCTTACATAAGATGCTTCCTCTATCTGCTTTATTTCTAGCCTAGTGCATGAACTTCTAGGAGAATGATTTATGAAGAATAAGGTACTGGCAAGAGAGCAACCTGGTACTTCATTCCCAGGTAGGTTATCTGGTCTCCACTCTCCCACAGTCCATTCACCAATGTAGCTCTGTCAAGAAAGAAAAGAGGCAGGAAGAAAAAAGACCAGAGGAGCACAAAGCCTTCCTTAAATATTGGAAGACCCATTGGGTTGCCATGGGTTGAACAACTTAATGGCAAAAGTAAACTACCCAACAGCACTTAATAAAAACAATAACAACAACACTCAACTAGTAGCTAGCTGACTTGGTAATACTCAATCTCTATAGACTATTAGAACTATATACAAAGTATGACTGAATAAATTCACTAGTTTTTCTACCCTTTGTGGTATGGTGTAAGCTGACTTTATGCCACACCAAGACTCCTTTATGAAAGTATTATTAGTTTAGACATTAATTGAAGCAAATCCTCCATACTACCTGTAAGAGATCAAGTGATATCTGCTTCAAGTCAGATTTTTTAAATACTTTGTCATCTTAGTTTGGATAGAAGCCCTAGTTTCAAATTGCCCCCAGAATCTTTCTAACCAAGAAAAACATAGAATGCAAGATGAGATTTCAACTTAACAGAAAATATGGTGTGAGAAATATTTAAATCCCTTGAGAAATATTAACTTATGTACATTATAAAAATAGTTGTTGTTGTTAAGTGCCATAGAGTTGGTTCCAATCCAAAGCAACCCTGTACAGGTTTCTGAAAAGCAGCTGGTGAACTTGAACTACCAACCCTGCCGCTAAAACTGACTTTGCATTTCAACGCATTAACCCGCAATGCCAATTTCTGTTATCCTAAGTCGACTCGACGGCACTTAACAACAACAGCAACAACAAAGAGCTCTGGTAGTGTAGTGGTTACGAATGGGGCTGCTAACCTCAAGGTCGGCAGTTCGAAACTACCAGCTGTTCCGCTGGAGAAAGACGAGGTTTTCTGCTCCCGTAAAGATTTACAGCCTCGGAAACCCTGTACACGGTCACTATGAGTCGAAACCAATTCTACGGTACTTAACAACAACAATGCTTCCCACACAGTTTCTCTTTATGTGGGCTTTCAAAATAGCTCAGTTTAGGATGAAGCATGAAATGTATTTAGGCCACTGTATAGATAGGAATATTTCATAGAGTTAGCGGACAGTCACAGTTTTTTGTCCCATGGTCATAGATAAGTCTGTTCAGAATCTTGAGAGATAAAATGCCTGTCAGGTTATATAGGGTGAAAATTCTTACACTTTTTCAGGAGACGGCACTCTCCACATAACTGTTACTCACTGGCTGCCCAGGAACATCAACATTTTGTGCTCTTGATGTTAACCAGGAAAAACTGGTCCATTCCCCATGCACTTCACAGCAGAAATGCAGCAGAGCCAATAGGGGTTCAGTAACTCAGTCTGGTGTCTTAATGCAAAGGCAGCTCCCGGAGACGCAAGGAAAAAGGTACTCCAATAGGAATCTTGTTGTTGTTATGTGCCATCGAGTCGGTTCCGACCCATAGCGACCCTGTACAGGGTTTCCGAGGGTGTAAATCTTTACGGGAGTAGAAAGCCTCATCTTTCTCCCGCGGAGCAGCTGGTAGTTTCAAACCGCTGACCTTAAGGTTCGCAGCCCGATTCGTAACCACTACGCTACCAGAGCTCCCTCCAATAGGAATAGGACCATGCATAAGGCAGACCAACAGTAAGAGTGAAAAACCACATGAAGATAGAAAGATACAGAGATTCCTGTGCATAACACTGCAGCAATACTTCAATACTTGTATCTGCCTTGCCCAGTCCTTGTCTTGTGTATATTTAGTGGTTTACTCTATCCATGGAGCCTTTAATCTCAATTATTTTACACATTATTTCTAGAAATTTTGTATTGTTTTTCTCAAATTGGTATTTGTGGGTTTCTAAAAAATTTTTTTAATGTTTTATTGTGAATTATGTAATAGTTTACCTGGGAGAACATTAGTTTTACATTCACCCTAGTGTATATTGTTTCATTGCCATGGTTACAATCCCTTCCATGCATCATCAACCAACCACAGGTCGTCAGCACATAGCCCCTCTCCCTCTCTTGGTCTAAAGTCCCCAGGCCCTCAATCTCTCCACGTCATCGTCTCTGCCTCCATCTCTGGCATCACTGCTCCTCTGGGTAGGGTCTGGCTCTCCACTCTTCTCCCTTGATGGTCCCAGGGAGCTCCACTCCTAGACTGAAAAGTGAATCACTCCCCTCCTTACTACAAAATGTCTACCTTTACATTTCCAACCCTCACAATCAGTCCTGATAACAACTACTTACTATTGTATCACAAGACACCTATCCACATTTCCTTTCATCAGCCCCGCCTAGACAGATTGTATACTACTCAGTGGAGAGTCTACCTTCCTCCACGCCTTCTAGATCTAGATTCCTTCTTGAAAGCTTGTAAGCCAGTAACTTCTTGCCTTTGAAGCCCTCCCCCTCCCCCCATTTTGGGTAGCTGTGTATGGAAGGGGTGGGAATGATCCTGGCTGTAAAGATGTAAAGATTTGGTCCCTCTTATGAGTTACTGCATCCATAGGTGTAGGTCAAGGTCATCACATTGTATCAGATTACTCTTTTTTTCTTCTTCTTCTTTCTTCTTCTAGTTGCGCTCTGATCATCCAGTCATTGAAGCCAGGTCAAGTGGTTATTATGTTAAAGTGTGAGTGTTCTTCAAATTGGTATTTGTTTTTGAAGTCAATGATATCTTCATTCCTTACAAGTTTTATTTTAAACATGTGAGACACAATTATTTTATATTTGTTGTCTAATAATTCTAATATCTGAAGTCTTTTTGTATTTGTTTCTGCTATCTGTTGTTTCTCACTCCTAGAGCTTTGTGTAGTGATTTTTGGCTTCATGTGAAACACTTTTCTTTCAACTTTATTTAGAAGATTTTTTGAAATGTGAGCTAAATTAAGTTTTCCTGTGCTTAATATAGGAGACCTGGTGGTGTTGTAAGTTAAGTGCTGGACTTCTAACTGCAAAGTTAGTAATTAAAACCCACCAGCTGCTATGAGGTAAAAAGATAAAGCGTTCTATTCCCATAAAGATTTACAGCCTAAAAAACCCTTTGCAGAGACAGTATATGTCAGAATGGGTTTTAGATTCTTGATTCAGTCACTCTGTGAGTGACTTCAGAAACAGAGCTGTTTGTAATCAATGTTTTACATTGAGGTTGTTCAGTTCACTCTGGTTGTATGAATTCAGACCACAACCCTGAAAGGCACCAAGGCCATGAATTCACAATACAAATATTTTCCATATATCTGAAGACCACAGCAGGCAGTGTTCTTCTACTTGACAGAATTTAGTTAATCTTACATTGAAGGTATAAAATTCTAACACCTACATTGAAGTCTGTTTTTTAATATTTTCCACAGTGTTAGCCTCCTACTTTTTATCTCCTATCTTCTCTACCCTATTCAGCCTACCAAAGGGGGGGAAGAAAAATTATCTCCAATTACCTCATAATATTGTCAGAGTTGGAAAATGAACAAGGAAAATTACAGAAGAATTAGCACATTTGAATTATGATGTTGGTGAGGAATATTGAAAGAACAGCTAGAATATTCCTTAGAAGTAAGGATAACAAGACTTCCTTTCTCATACTTTGGACACATTATTAGGAGGGACCAGTCAGTCCCTGGAGAAGGACATCAAGCTTGGTAAAGTGGAGG
>NW_006408804.1:3551574-3552283 GCF_000296735.1 Chrysochloris asiatica
GTTCCCACTCATAGTGACCCTGTATACGGCTCCGAAGGCCACACATCTTCACTGGAGAAGAAAATCTAATCTTTCTCCTGCTATACACGTGGTGGGTGAACTGCTGACTATGTGGTTTGAAGTCCAGTGCTTATCTACAAACCACTGTACTCCCATAAATAGAAGTTATGACTGTCTTACATAAGGTTCACTTTCTAATGTGCTTACCCATTGGGCTATGTTTATAAGCAACCTCTTTCCAGAATAGTACATAGGCCTGACCTCGAGTAGGAATAAATAAAACCTCAGATGTGCATAAACATGGATCTCAATTATGTAGTGAAATCCTGTGTAAACTCTAAACTCAGCTACACTGACTTCTTTTGATTCTTATTTGTCACGCTCACTCTTCTATCAAGACAATTATGTGTTATTCCTTATTCTTCTCCCACTTTGTTAATTTTAGTGTAATGATCTCTAAGAAGTTTTTTCTAACTTTCAGAAAAGGTCAAGCTCACCTAATCAATATTTATGTAACACCTTACTCTTGTTTTTCATGGAGTTTATTATGATCACCATTTAATGATTAATTTGGGGGTTGTTTAATGGAAGTCCCCCTAATTATAATGTAAACTCATGAGAAAAGGGATAATATATGTCTTGTTCACAGAAAGATCCTGAGTGCTACACACACACAGTCCTTGGAATTTATTATTTTTGCTGAATTAAT
>NW_006408804.1:3553751-3554969 GCF_000296735.1 Chrysochloris asiatica
GATTGAGTCCTGGCTGGAATGGGTGAGGGGGTGGGGGAGATCATGTTAAGATGCTTGACTGTTTTTTATTTGTTTGTTCTTCTAATCTTGGTTTCCCTTGCATTATAATACAGAGTAGACACTGGAGAGGGAGAGAAAGGAATAGTCAAAAACATCACACTAGAAGGCTTGTAAATCCTTCTGCTTATGACTGATTGGAATACCTAAAATGGGGCCAAAGCAGACCCAGTGAACGAGGCTTCCTGCAGAGCCTCTGTAATACATAAAACTATAGGTAGAAACCAGAACCACATCCAGATCTCCAGATATGAGACATCTCCACTTGAAAGGACTAGCAGACCAGCCTGGAGCGGCTAGAAGAATAAAAGATACCTCTTGAAAGTAAGACCTGCAGGAAAAATGGAGGCAGATGGACTGTTACTACAAGAACAAACAAATTGCTTCCCTAGGAAACATCAAGGCAAGTGGTCAGGTTCTCTCAACGCAAACCCCCTTCCAAGACCAATTCTCCCTTTTAACATCATAGGTAGAAGGAATGTTGTCAGAAAAGACAGCAAGAAAGTCATTCTTCTCTCCAGCCCTAGGAAGTTATATTCCTTATGTCCACAGTGGTGAGAAGAGGGGAACAACTTATCTTAAACCATTTATATAATTGTTTTATCTTCTCAGATTTATTCTAAATAGCACATTGCATGTTAAAAATATCTAGTCATTCATAATTCAACTTTGTAACATCCCCTACAGGACATTATAAAATAAAGATAATATAAATGACAAGTTGTTGAGTGTGTAAACAAGTGAATACACCATAACACTAGCCCCAGTAATCAAATACAGATTTTCTCCTTCACTGAGTTGTACCACTTTGGGTGTCAAATAACATTTATGACAGTCTCACTTGATAGATTCCTATTTTATTCAAGTATGAAATGAAACATTAAGAGGGAAAAAAAACTCAAAATAATCTTGCCAAGAAATATTGTTATTCTGGATCCTTTTCGTGCCATTCTCTTCGTGATAAAACAAGACTATGAAACTCATCTGAAATACATGCAAGATGCTATGGGAAAGCCCTAAAGCAATAGATCAACATCCTATAAGTTCAATATAATCACTTTAATTAGAGCATTCTATAATTGTATTTAATTTTATCAACCAGAGTGCTCTTTGGAGGCCAAGATGGCTAGGCTTCGTCTCTCATACTTTGGACACATTGTC
>NW_006408804.1:3555209-3561448 GCF_000296735.1 Chrysochloris asiatica
ATGGCACCTGACAACAACAACATGACAAAAGGCTTTTCATTTCTTATTTTTCTTGTGAAGTATTAAAATCAAACCAAAGACAAAGCAAACCCCCTAAAGCCAAGAATGTATAAATGTACATAGAATTAACAAGAGACTTTTAATCCAGTCAGAAGTAAATCTTATTTTGTGGCATCTTCATGCTAGGAAAATACTAACATAGTTTTTGTGTACAAAGATACATGACAGACTAGTAATTTGTTTAAAAGCAAACAGATCACTTTCTATATCCGGAGAATTCAGAAACTCATAATTATCTGTGATGATAGCTGTCATGATTTCAGACAGTCACAGTCAAAGATTCACTTCCCTGGGCCAGCAAATCACTTGGCCTTCTAACTTTTCTAAGGAAGGGATAAAAGAGGCAGTATTGAAACAAACAAACAAACATCAACAACAAAAAGCAAACTGGAATGGTGAATAATTCGAACAAAGTAGATTTTTAACCAGAAAAATACCAAGTAATATCATTTCACTTTATAAACCTGGCGTAGCCCTATGGGCTATTGTGCTGGAATGCAAGGTCAGTTTGAATTGTAAGATTGGTGGTCAAAGCTCACCAGTTGCCCTCAGAACTCAGGTCACTATAGGTTGAAGGAGTCTTGGTGTGGCGCTGTGGGTTAATGCGCCAGACTGCAAAGCTGTTTGAACTGCAACATCAGCAGTTGAAGCTCACCAGCCACTCCTCAGAAACCCTATACAGGGTCGCAACCAACTCAATGGCACTTAACAACATCATCATCATCAACAACAACAACGGTTGAAACCGACTCAAGGACACTCAACAACAATAACAAACTACTTTATGCAGCATGTTATCATTTGATTCACAGAACAGTCACATACGGTGACCAAGGGAGGGCATTAGTTCACTTTATTTATTTTTTAGATGAAGCATCTCAGAAAGGAAACCCCTTTTTCTCATGGTCAAAAATCTAATTAAAGGCAGAGCCCAAATTGGAGCCCAGACCTTCTAAGTCCAAAGTAGAAGCTTTTCCTATTATACGGGGCTGCTAAATTTTGACTCAGAAAACAAGCTGTTCAGTATAGTATGAGAAGGATAAAGCTTTGCAATAGAAATGTAATAAGCATAGCACAATATCAAACATGATATAAAGCTAATGAAATAATGAGATAGATAACTAGAAACATGAACTAAAGTGAATGAGTGATCATTTTGTTTTAGTGAATATTTTCCAGACCACCCTTAGAATATTGAGTATTGCCTTAGGAAAGTTATAGCTAAAAGGTCACAATGGGACAGTAAACTAGGTCAAATCTGGCTCACAGATACTATTTGTCCAGCCAGAATAGTTATAAAAATTTAGGAACTGAACACACCGCAGCATTATGCAGCTTTCCAGGGTGTCTCACCACTCTTGGAGTCCCTGGTTTGTGTAAACATAGCCCACTCAGCAGCTAGTCAAAAGCTTAGAGGTTTGAGGCTGCTGGGGTGCTTCTGAAGACAGGATTAGCCATCCACTTCCAAAGTTCTACCTCAACACATAGAGGTTCACCATGAGTCAGAATCAGCTAGACTGAAGTTGGCTTTTCACTTATTCAACACTCTCTAGTATCTATCTTACTCCCAACAATTAAAATTTAGATGAATAAATTAATTTAAATTTGAAGACAAATTTTATCATGTCATTCCTCTGCTTTTAATCTTCTAAAGGCTGTTCAGGCCTACAAAACAAAGGCCAAATGTATAGCAAGTAAAATAACTCCCTTGTTTTATAAGGTGTGGCACTCTAAACTCTCCCAGATTAACTTCCTCTGTTTTGAATCAGATATTCTCATTAGTTTATAATCCTGCACAAACTAGGTCCTTTGACTTTAATAATTTTGCTCATTTGGTTTGCCTCCATAAACTATCTTGTTTCTTCAATCAGTTCAAAATTATATTATAAATTTTGTCACAAAAATGGTTCCCCAACCTGGTATAAAGGCTACAGAAATCTGGGTACCATAAATTAATGATAAAAGATGAAAATTGAGTATTTTCAACAATCTAGGCAGAAGATTATTTAAAAATATTTACACTTCACCCATTATCACGTTTTGACTTGTTTTTCTCTGTCTTTTTTGGTCTCTCTATCTTACTGTCTATCTTCTTTCCTTCCTTCCCCCCTCCCCCCCCTTTTTTTTTCACAAATTCTTATCAAACTGTGGGCTTTTCTTCCTCTCTCCCACTCAATTTCTATTTATGTATGCATTCATTTATTTAGACTCATGTTTTCCCCTTTACTATTATCTTTCTGCTGACTGGGTATAGAAAGATATTCTATACTCATTTCAAATTTCACTGAATTGCTGAGACAGGACATTGTCTAAAATGGTTTCTTTTTCAAGCTCAGTCACAAAAATTCTACCCAAAGATCCTTCAGATGGATATATGGACACATTTTAATTCCTACTCCACAAAGTATATGAGTTTCTAAAGGTCCAGAAAAATGTTCACATATCTTTGAATTTGTAAGTCAAAGCTTTAAAAAAAGAGCAATGAGTACAGAGGTAATACTGAGAGATTACTGGCCTAATTATAGCTAAGACCCAAAATGTCTGTTGTTGTTGTTGTTGTTGTTATTGTTGTTGTTAAGTGCTGTCGAGTCGGTTCCGACCCATAGCGACCCTGTACAGGGTTTCCGAGGGTGTAAATCTTTATGGGAGTAGAAAGCCTCATCTTTCTCCCGCAGAACAGCTGGTAGTTTCGAACCGCTGACCTTAAGGTTCACAGCCCGATTCGTAACCACTACGCTACCAGAGCTCCTTAAAATGTCTGTATGTGACACTTTATGAGAAAACTATTTTCAGAAGAAGTTCATTGCCCTTCTCACTCAATGGATCAATACCATGGAGCGTTTAATACACATGTACTGAGAGCAGACTTTTCCCGATGAACAGATCTATTTGAAGGAGTTCACCTTAGATTGTGAATGAAGAAACATAGATTTCATGAATATAATGAATGGTTCCTGTTATTTCCAGTAATACCAGTGATTCAGTTTTACTTTAATTTTCTCTTAATTTAAGCAAGGGTTTCATATCTAATATTTATTTAAAAAACTCAAAATCTAGTAGTTCCCAACCCTTTACACACACAAACCACCAAATCAATTTTAATCAGAGCTGCCTTTCACTACTAACTCTGCCTCATTTCTCATACAATATTCACTTCTCTGGCTTGAATGGTTGGCAGATTACCCTAATGATACTATCTATGTTTAAACTAATGACCCATATAATAGAATTAGAGAATTATTTTACAAAGTCAGAAATGTAGGCTAGGAGCCACACTGTATGAACCAGAGCTAGCGTTTTTTAGATCTATTAAGTGTATACCATCTTAAAACACAGAAACAAACAAAACTGCTATCAAGTCAATTGCAACTCATTGCAACTCTATACAACAGAGTAGGACTGCCCTGGATTGCGTCTAAGACTATAATCTTGCCAGAAACAGACTGCCATATCTTTCCACTGCAGTGGTTGATTTCCACCTACTTTCCTTTTTGTTAACAGCCAAATGTTTAACCACTCCACAATTATCTCACTAGAAGTTATAGGCATTTGTTAAAGTGAGTTTTAGGATGCTTAATACAATGCTTGGTAGAAATGGTACCCAAATAAAACAGCTTTAAACTGATGCCAATGAAACAGTTATATATTTCATGTCATTTTAGACAAAATTATCAAATTGGAGTCGCTTTCACACAGGCAATGTAGGAACTTCAAAGAAAACGGTTCTCCATAAATTGCAAATACAAAATAATGTTTTGCTAATAAAAAAGTTCCAACACTCCTCTGTCAGTTTGTCTTACTGTGGTAGCTTATATGTTGCTGTGATTCTGAAAGCTATGCCACAGGTATTTTAAATACCAGCAGGGTTACCCATGGTGGTCAGATTTCAGTTGAAATTCCAGACTATGAAGAAGTAGAGACAGACTACTTTTGAATATTTCGTCATTGAAAACCTTATGAATAGATGTGGAACATTGTCAGATAGCACCACTGTATTGAATATTGAAGCATGATGAAGAGAACCAGAATACTGTCATATATAGTGCTGAAAGATTATCCTGTGGGAATGCAACAAAAATACTACTGGGGAAGAGCTGCCACCTCAAAGTAGAGTTGAATGTGATGAAATGAATGAAGTAAGCATTCAGGACCATCATTTGCTGATGAGGCACAAGTGAAATTGAGGAGAAACAGCTGTAATCATCCATTAATAATCAGAACATAGAATGTAATATTATGAATCTAGAAAACTGGATATTGTTAAAAATGAAATGGAATGAGTAAATATCTATGTCATAGACATTAGTGAACTGAAATGGACTGATATTGGGCATTTTGAATCTGATAATCACATGGTTTACTATGTTGGGAATGACAACCTGAAGAGGAATGGCATTGCATTCATCATCATAAAGAACATTTTAAGATCTATCATGAAGTACAATGGTGTCTGTGATAAGATAATACCCAAAGCCTGCTAGGAAGACCAGTTAATACCACTATTGTTCAACTTTACATAGCAATCACTAAAGCTAGTGATGATTAAGTTGAAGAATTCTACCAACTTCTTCAGCTTGAAATTGATCAGACATGCAATCAAGATGTATTGATAATTACTAGTGATAGGAATGCAAAGGTTGGAAACACTGAGGAGAATCAGTCATTTGAAAATATGGCCTTGGTTATAGAAATGATACTAGAGATCACATGGTAGATTTTTGCAAGACCAATGACAGGAGCTAAAAGAGCTGAACAAAAAATTTCAAAGAGCAAGTTCAAAAAGACAAAGTAAGTTATTATAATGACATGTACAACCTTGGAAACCTTAAGGGCAGTTCTACTCTGCCATACATGGTTGATGTGAATCAGAATCGACTTGATGATAGTGATTTTGGTTTTGGCTTGGACCTTCTAATGTCAAGATAATAAAAAGAGACTTTGAAAGACAATTCAAGGCCAAGAAAGCATCAGAAATCCTTTAACATGATGAACTCAATTTTATTATAGCAGCGGGGTTGTAAGTCTTAGTGTAAAATCAATGGATATTATAGCTGAGAAGACATTAATTAGATCTGTATGAAATGTAGGACTGGGCATGTTTCCTTCTAGTACACATAGGGTCACTATGAAATGGAACTTAAAAACAACAACATAAGATTTATTTGATCTACCCAGATATTTTAAGTAACCAACGATTAGGAGTCCTTGTGTGGCACTGCGGGTTCATAGGCTGGACTGCAAGGTCGGTTTGAACTGTATAGTTGGCAGTTCAAGATCACCAGTGGCTCCTCAGAAACACTATACAGGATTGTTACAAGTTAGAACCAACTTGACAGCACTTAACAACAACAACAAAGATTAAAAGAAATAGGAAGAGAGTAAGATAAAGTGCATAATGTTGGACACACCCACTGCCCTTTCTTTCTGCTTCCTTTCCTGACATTCAATGTGTATAATAAGCTCCTCCTTACAAGACCATAGGTGGGTGAAGGAGAGGATAAATTCTTGCTGGCAACATAAATTGGCAGACTGAAACTTACAAGATTTGTAGACCAAACAGAGGTTTAGATAATATTATCTTTTAACTAAAAGACTCTTGGGCCCAAGGAACAAGAGATTTACTAAGGAAATTATTGTGTTTGTTAGGGGAATCGAGTCAGTTCTTACTAATAGAGACCCTATACTGGGTTTCCAAAGTGTGTTTCGGGTGTTTGAACTGCCAATCTGTAGTCCAAAATTCAGTGTTTATCCTATAGCTCTATGCCAGGGCTCTAATAAGGCACTGTTGTTGGTGTTGTTGTTAAGTAGCAACTTATATAGGTTTTTCTAGGAGTGATTGGTGATATTGAACTGCTGACCTTGCAGTTCAAGCAGACATTGCAGTCCAGCACATTAACCCACAACCACACCCGGTTAAGGAATTCAAAATCTAGGGGCAAGTTAGGATGTGTGGAGCTAGGTAATTGTGAGAAACATGTATTCAAGTTGAACATACTTCATTGGTATAGAAAACATTGCATAGATACCTTGAGAGTACATCAGTGAAGCCATACATTATTTATAGATCAAAGGTTAGTTTGGTTATCCAATAGTGTGGCACTGTGAGTTAATACGCTGGACTGCAAAGTCATTTTGAACTGCAAGGTCAGCAATTCAAGCTCAGCAGCTGCTCCTTGGAA
>NW_006408804.1:3562969-3568090 GCF_000296735.1 Chrysochloris asiatica
GCAGGCCCCCTTAATGATGAAAGGAGTGACAAAAAAAAAAAAAAATCAGTTTTGAAAACAGAAAAAAAAAAAAATCAACTAGAAAGTCATAGTGCCACCCAAAAATATATTCATATACTTACAAAGACATTTCAGAAGTGCTATATAGGCACCCTGTAAGGCAATACCAAGTCCATTGTCTTAAGTACATTTCCAAATGACAAGTCAGAAATCCTTAAACTTTTAAAGACTTCATTTGTTTAGATAACTTGTTTAATGGAAATGGGGACAAAGCATAACAATTATGAATTTTTAAATTCTGGGGCAACAGTCAGATACCATTAAGCTAAGTACTTATATGCATTTGTTACTATGTCAAATAGCAGACAATAATTAATATAAGATGAAACTATGCCCACGCAAACAAAAAGAAATCTTAATACATAGATGATTCTCTCACCACAATTATGTGCATCTAATGTTTCGTTCTGCTGTGCATAAGGTTGCTATGAGTCGGTACCGACTCAATGGCACCTAACAACAACAACAAGTGTTGCTGAAATGAATGGCACCAAGGAGCTCTGGTAGCATAGTGGTAATAAATTGGGCTGCTAACCTCAAGGAGCTCTGGTAGCGTAGTGGTTACGAATCGGGCTGCAAATCTTAAGGTCAGCGCTTCAAAACTACCAACCGCTCCGCGGGAGAAAGATGAGGTTTTCTACTCTGGTAAAGATTTACACCCTCAGAAACCCTGTACAGGGTCGCTATGGGTCGGAACCGACTCGATGGCACTTAACAACAACAACCTCAAGGTCGGCAATTCAAAATTACCAGCTCTTCTGCAGGAGAATAATGAGGCATTCTGCTCCCGTAAAGATTTACCACCTCGGAAACCCTGTACAGGGTCGCTATGGGTCGGAACCGACTCGATGGCACTTAACAACAACAACCTCAAGGTCGGCAATTCAAAATTACCAGCTCTTCTGCAGGAGAATAATGAGGCATTCTGCTCCGGTAAAGATTTGCAGCCTCGGAAACCCTGTGCAGGGTCACTATGAGTCGGAACCGACTCCACAGTACTTAACAACAACAACAATGAATACTGACATCAACTTGGGCTTTATGTATTTCTGCAGTGTGGAGGCATTCTGACAATAACTTTTCCTGCTAATCTCTGGCATGACTACCAGTAAGCCCACTAGGCAGAAGGATAAGTGATTACTTTACCATCAACTCTAAGAGGGAAAAGGAAAAACAGCTTATATTTTCAGTTAATATTTTAAATTAGTAAGTACATTTCAACAAGTCTCAAAATTCCTTTAAAATGTAATGCCATGTTTTATTAAAGTAAGAGGTTTTAGGAATTAAATGTACTTAAATCATGTAAAGTATGGGTTTTTTTTTTTATAAATCATAGAGTTTCGCTCTATTAAAATTGATCAAATTATATTTCTGCTTCTGTTTTCATATGCTTTTTCTTGTTTATTGTAGAATCTTGTTTTGGGAGTACAAAATTAAAGATTGATTTCTTTTTCTCCATATGTTTTTAACTGGGCTCTACTAGTTTCATATGAAGTCCTGGTGTGATGTTGTAGGATAAGTAGTGTACTGCTAACCACAAGGTCAGCATTTCAAACACACCAGCTGCTTCTTGAACACCCTACATAGCATGGCTATGAGTTGGAATCAACTCGACAGCACTTATCAAGTCTCATGTAGCAGCTATATAGTGTTTGTTTGTTTGTTTTTTTCATTTCTTAATGAAATCTGCTATGGATTGAATTGTGCCCTCCCAAAATATATGCTGAAATCCTAACTGCTAATACTTATGAAAATTACCTTTTTTGGAAATAAGGTCTCTGAAGATGCCATCAGTTAACAAGACATCATACTGGCATAGGATATGTTCTAATCCAATCGACTTGGCATCCTTATAAAAGAGAAAGGCAGACAGACAGATAGGAAAGATGGTCATGTGATGATTCATCTCAAGCCAAGGAAAGTTTGGGACTTATAGAAACTGGAAAGACAAGAAAGTATCTTCCCTAAAGACTTCAGAGAAATCATTGCCTGGTGAACACATTGAATTGGAATTCCACTCTTTACAATTGTAAGACAATCAATTTCAGTTTGTTGTATTTTGTTTTGCAGTCCTAGAAACTAATGCAGTACTTCAGACTGATTTCATTATTTTTCCAACTCATTCCGGTTGCTAAGAGTTGGTCCTTCTCATTTTAAACACAAATCTCCTGCCTGATTAGTTTTTTAAAAAAGTTTCCTCCTGATATGAATTGAATTGTGCGTGGAAGTCCTTAACAGTATACCTGTAAATATGACCCGACTTGCAAAAAGGAATTTTCTTTTGCTATGTTAATGTGGCTATAACAAAATAGGGTAATTCCTATGCCTAATCATTACAGAGTGGCTTCTTATAAAATACGCAGAATAGACACAGACGTCCACAAGAGGAAAACAGTCACCATCTGAGGACCCAGGTACAAATGAAGGGACACAAAAGATTGAAAGCAGACACCAGAAACAAGGACAGAGACTCACAGAAGAAGTAAATACAGCTGAGAGTCAAATTTGGATGTTTAGACTCCGTAACTGTGAGAAAATAAATTCCTATCCTAAAAAAGTCCTTCACTTCTAGTATTATGTTTACAACACCACTATGTAATTCAGACATTCCTCTATCAAGTTTTGACCATACCATCTTAAAATGGAGTGAGAAAGACTTAAAATGGGCTTCTCTAATGCACTTCTCTTTTTCCTTTTTCCCTATGTTTAATCTCTGGAGTTGGGACAGTGTTTAAGATCAATTCCTAGGAAGCTATTTTGCTAAAATCAAATTATTAATTGGATAAATGACCTATAGGTTTGTTTTTTTTAAACTATGTATGTTTTACAGTAATTATTGAATGATATGTATTTACAGGTTTGAATGTTTTGTGAAGATTATTTGAATGATTTTCAACTTGTCTTGTTTGATGGCATTTTAAGTATATTTGCAACATATGGCTGTAAGAGCTTTTCACTACACAAGAGAGAGAACCGTACTGCAATTCATCCTACTTTCTGATTGCCAGACTCTGAATTGGTGAGTCTGCTTATAACAGGAAAGAGTGATTTTTTTTTTTTTTTTAACTTACACACGAGTATGTCATATAGATTAGTAGGTGTCTTCAACTTTAAGGAACTGGAGCAAAGTCCAGGATTCTTTATTGGGAGCAAGATGGAAAAGAGCATCTACATATAGAACAACTTGGGAGGCTGAAATAATCAGTAATAAAATAAGGGTCAACTGAAGAGGCAAAGGTAAAATGAGATGGAGTGGAGAGATAGAAACTGAAGGTATGAAGGGAGTTGAAGGCACAGAAAGCCAAAGTTTTTGATAGCATTTGCATTTCTCTTCTTGTCTCTGACATGCACAGGTAACAACAAACTTCTCATGCTGTGAAACAGCATCATTTTCATGTGTGTGCCCTTAGAGACTGTAAGTTTCATTATCCCTTACCTTCAAAACTGGTAGTGTTACACTACCTTTCTCGATTGTGCATGCCTCTGTCAACTACGAGGTAGCAACCTCATAAAATATGCCTCAATTTCATCTTTTATTCGCAGTCAAATATCAGGCTTGTGGGAAGGTAAAAGCATCCATCCCCTTTTCTCTCAATTATCTAAAACTCAAGTGGTCTTGGCTAGCTTTCTACAGGCAATTTGTCATTCTATCCATTTTTTATCAAATAGCATCAGGGTTAATCATGCTATTTTCTGATCAGTTAGCAAACAAAGGCTAATCTTCCATTCCTGAAAGCAATCTCCATTCATCTTTATAAATTGGGTTTCTACTGGTATGGCACTGTGGGTTAATGCGCCAGACAACAAAGCCTTTTAAACTGCAAGGTCGGCAGTTCAAACTTACCAGCTGCTCCTCAGAAACCCTAAACAGGGTCGCTATGCATCAGGATTGAATCAACAGCACTTAACAACAACAACTCTTAGCTTCACATTCGAGCTGATATTTGTCCCCCCAGTTTTGAGATTGTTGGTGCATACAAGTGGATAGACTATTATTTTTTCCAGGCATGCTGGTAGTTTACAGGTGACATTCACTTGAATCAGTCAGTGTTGTGCCTAACTGGTTGTTAAATATTTGAAGTAGCACTCATGAAGGTTTATTCTCTAAAATGGTACTTCTCCTCACTATACCTGGTGGAGAGGTGAATGGCCCTAACCACAGGCATAGAAACTGTGATACTTAGGAATACTATTGTGGTGGTGTAGGATAAGCACTGGACAGCTAATCTAAAGGTTGATGATTCAAACCCACAAGCCACTCCTCAGAAACCCTATGCAGGGTTGCTATGAGTCAGAATCAACTCCATGGCACTTAGTAACAACAACAACAAAAAGATCCTTTGGTTTTCAATTTCAAGCTGTGGTAAAAATTCTTTGGAAAAGGAAAAATTCAGTACTATTTTATGTTGTTCTATTAAAAGAGTTAAATAATTCTGCCCTGATTACAGGTACTTTATTGTTTTTTAAAATAAGCATAATGTTACATTATCCAAAATTCTTTTAGTAGAAGTAAAATATGTTCATTTATACATATATTTATATATGTACATTTATATTATGTTTCAGGCTATTAAGGTGGCACAAAATAAATGTAAATTTTATTTAGAATCATGAAAGGAAGAGATTAAGGTTTTAGAGGAAAATGAATAATATGTATAGATAAAGCACAGTGGTAGTTTAAAAGAAGAGCTACACACCATGAGCACATTAATTTAACCCTGGCCTTGAAGAAAAGATAAGAATTATAATCTCAGAAATTAAAAAAAAGACAAAAAATGTTACGAAGATACCATCAAAGCATCTGTCTTCTCTTCTCAAAATTAGATGGTAATAGTATATTTGCCACCTTGTATGATTTTTTCCCTCATTTCTTATAAATATCACATCTTAAAACTAAATCTAAATTGATTTGTACATCCTCAGTGATTATTTCATTACTTTTAAGAAAATTATATTTCTAATTTAAATTTTGATCATATGCTTGAGTGCCTAAAATGTGTCTATCAAAAATAAAAGATCATAGCTTTACTCTCAAGGAATTTGCAATCTGGTTATATATAT
>NW_006408804.1:3568415-3571141 GCF_000296735.1 Chrysochloris asiatica
ATATGACTAATGCACACTATACCATTCAATTTCTCAATTTATGAGTGAATCATGCAATTTATAGTTGAGACTCTTCTGTATGAATCAGAAGGCAACTTCATTTTGCCATCAATGAACTAGCTTTTCCTATACATGGGAGAATGTGAATACTTTCTTCTGTATAGTCAGGGAAATGTCTCTATTCATCTAATCCTAGAGATTGTAGACTGCATATAAAACATTTCACTTTTTAGAACTGACAGAATTTTAGCAGCTTATATTCTCTGAATTAACAGCAATGAATGTGTGGCCCAATGTGCTCAATTTGATAGCAGAAATTGTTTAGAAAAATCTTCATGTTAAAGCCATTATCATATCTGTTGTGGACTGCAGGTCCACAGTGTACTCAAGAAGATCCAAGAGTCTCCTGAATTTTTTGGAATAAAAAGCAATATACATCAAGTTAAAAAAGGATTTATAAACTTTGAAAATACCACATGTGCAAATTAAAATGTTGAATTCAAATTAAAAAAAAAAAAACAAAAAACAATTGGTTCAAAAAAAAAAAAAAAAAAAAAAAAACAAAAAAAAGAAAAAGCAAAACAAAAAAAAAAAAAAAAATCATAAAATTTTCTATCTATATTGTCATTAGGTACCATCGAGTTGATATTGGCCCATGGCGACCTTATGCACGACAGAATGCAATACTGCCCAGTCTTGTGTCAACCTCACAATCGTTGCTACATCAGTGCCCATTGCTGCTGCCAAGTGCCAATCCATTTAGTTTATGGTCTTCCTCTTGGTCTCCAATGTTTCACTTTACCAAACATGATATCCTTCTCCAGGAACAATATGTCTGAAGCATGAGAGATGAAGTCTGGCCATCCTGGCTTCCAGGGAGAAGTCTGTCTTGTATTTCTTCCAACACAGATTGGTTTGTTCTTTTGGCAGTCCATTGTATTTTTAATATTCTCCTCCAACATCATAGCTCAAGTGCATCAATTCTTCTATGGTATTCCTTACTCACTGTCCAATGTTCACATGCATATGAAGTTATTGAAAATACCATGTCTTGGATCAGCTATACCTTAGTCTTCAAACTGACATCTATGCTCTTCAACACTTTAAAGAGTTCTTGTGCAGCAGATTTGCCTAACACAATAGATTGTTTGATTACTTGACTGCTGCTTCCCTGAATGTTGATGGTCAATCTGAGCAAACTGAAGTCTTTGATAATTTCACTGCTTACTCAATTTGTATGGGTGTTATTTATTGATCCAGTGGTGAAGATTTTTGTTTTCTATACATCGAAGTGAAAACTATTCTGAATGCTGTGGTCTTTGATCTTCAGTGGTGGTGGTGGTGTGCGGTGAGGTCAGTTCCGACTCATATCGACCCTGTATAGGGTTTCCGAGGCTTTAAATCTTTATGGGAGCAGAAAGACTCATCTTTCTCCCACAGAACAGCTGGTAGTTTTGAACTTCTGACCTTGAGGTTAGCAGCCCATCTCTTAACCACTATGCTACCAGATCTTCAATAGTATGTACTTTAAGTCCTCTTTGCTTTCAGAAAACAAGGTTGTATCATCTGCATATCGCAGGTTGTTAATGACTCTTTCCGTAATCCCGATGCCATGTTTTTCCACATATAATCCAGTTTCTCAGATTATTTGCTCAGCATACAGTTAGAATAATTATGGTGAAAGAATACAAACTTGATGCACACCTTTCCTAACTTTAAACCACTCAGAATTCCCTTGGTTTGTTCAAACAACTGCTTCTTGGTCTACATACAGGTTCTTCACGAGCACAGTTAAATGTTCCTGTACACTCATTCTCTGCAATGCTGTCCATAGCTTGTCATGATCCACACAATCAAAAGCCTTAGTGTAGTTAATAAAGCACAGGTACATATCTTTCTGGTATTTTCTGCTTTCAGCAAAGATGCATCTCATACCAGCAATGATACCCCTCATTCTTTGTCCTTTTCTGAATCCAGCTTGAACTTCTGGAAGTTCTCTGTCAATGTATGCTTGCAGCTGTTTTTAATTATCTTTAGCACAATTTTAGCAAAAGCTTCTAATAATTAGAACATAAAGATTGATAGTTGTGATATTGTCAGATGATTTCCTCATTTCATTGGATTTCAATTTGTATTCCATGAATTCCAAGAGCCTTGTTCTTTGCTAATGCCTTCGATGCATCTTAGACATCTTCCTTCAATATCATTGGCTCTTGATCATATACTACCTCTTCAAATGATTGAACATCAACCATCTATCTCTGGTACAGTGACTCCATGTATTCCCTCCATCTTTTGATGCTTTCTGAATCATTCAATATTTTATCCATGCATTTCTGCCATATGCTTTAGCATCTCTATACTGGAGATCAAACTTCAGTTTTTCTGACATCTAATTGGTCTTTTCCTTCTTTCTTGTGATCTTAATGGCCTTTTGATTTATCTCTATATGATATTCTTGATGTCATCCCACAACTCTTCTGGTCTTTGGTCTTCAATGTCTAATGCACCAAATCTGTTCTTCAAATGATCTCTAAATTTAGGTGGGGTATGGTCAAGGTCATATATTGGCTCTTGTGGACTTGTTTACATTTTCTTCAGCTTCAGCCTGAACTTGCATATGAGCAACTGATATTCTGTTCCATAGTCTGCCACTCGCCTTGTTTTGGCTGATGATATGGAGCTTTTCACAGATGTAGTCAATTTGATTTCTGTATATTCCATCT
>NW_006408804.1:3571896-3587315 GCF_000296735.1 Chrysochloris asiatica
TCTTCTGGCACTATATCTGACAACATTCTGGTGCTCTTCATCATGTTTCAATATTCACTATTCTGGCACTGGCAGTGTTCCACTCTTATTCATAAGCTTTTCAGTGACTAAATTTTCAGAAGTATTGTGTTACTCTTTTTCACTAGTCTGTTTTCATCTGGAAGCTCAGTTGGAACTTGTCCATAGTGGGTGACCCTGTTGCTATTTAAAATACCTGTGGCTTACAAACTGATAGACAAGTCTGTATCTATAGTGTCTAAAAATAAAAAAATTATAATTTCTCATGGTAGTCTCCTGGATGAATTTTATTCCCTTTTAATTATTTTTTTCTATTTTCCAAATAATCCAAACTACATCACTATTATTTTGTCATCATACATTCTTTTACAATTATATTATGAAATATTTCAAACATACTTAAATATATAGAGAAAACTCCAATAAACTCTCCCTGCCCAACTTTCTGATTCAACAAGTTTGAAGATGTGATCATATTTGCTACATAAATACCTAATTTATTTCCTTGTGTGTTATTTCTAGAATTATTTTAATCAAATCCTAATCAATATATCATTTCCTTTTATATATTGTATTATGTGTAATTTCTTTCAATACAACATTATTATCATACATAATCTTACAATAACATGTTATTATCAAAATTAATACAAATTTCTTACTATCAGCTAATATCAATATCATAATCAAATTCCCTGTATTTTTTTTTTAAGTTCTTCTCATATTTGGTTTGTCTGAATCTTATCCCTTTAAAATGCCACATATTTGTCACATTTGATTATTATGACTGAATCATATTTAATATGGAGCAATTCTCACCAACTTTGTCTAAACCACTGAGTTGTTTCTGAAATAATTCATTTTCACTTCTGAAGCATTCCTATTTCTAACTGCCTCTCCATCTCTTATTCTAAATCATAATTATAATAATTTTCTATCTCATGCAGTCAATTTATCTGTCTGTAAAGATTATCTTCATCTCCTTGCTTTCATTTTAGTAGGTATTTCTCCAAACAGGCATAATTTCTGTATTGTCATTTATATGACATTGTAGGGTGGGATTTCCTACATCAATTAGAAAGAAGGAAAAAATATTTCTTTTTTAAAAGTTTTATTTTGTGTTGTTTAAAATTGGGGGAAGATAACTAGGGAATAATTATTTTAAAGCTTCATTTTAATAGTTGTTGACATGATAGAAAATGCCAGCATTTCATAACTTAAGAATTTTGTTTCTAAGCATTTTTCTTCTGTAATTTTGGCTGCCGCCACTCTGCTGTCAGTTTGTTATGAGGTGGGGGTTTGCATGTTGCTTTGATGCTGGAAGCTTTGTCACTGGTATTGGAAAACTCAGCAGGGTCACTCATGGTGACAGGTTTCTCCAGAGCTTCCAGACAAAGACAGACTAGGAAGAAGGAGCAGACTACTTCTGAATGCTAAGTCACTGAAAATCTTATGAATAACAATGTAACATTGTCCGATACAGCACTAGTGATGAAAACACTATGAACAGCAGCAGAACATTATCAGATACAGTGCCAGAAGATGACGCCCTCATCTTATAAGGCACTCAAAATACAACCAGGGAAGAGCAGCCTCCTCCAAGTAAAGTTGACCATGATGATGTCAATGGAATAAAGCTTTGGGAACCTTCATTTGCTGATGGGACACAAGATAAAATGAGGAGAAAAGATTCCAAAAAACCGCTTATAATCAGAACATGGAATGTACAAAATATGAATCTCAGAGAACAGGAACGTGTCAAAAATAAAATGCAACACACAGATTAATAATCTAGGCATTAGCAAGTTAAAATGCACTGGTATTGACCATTTTGAATCTGATAATCATATGGTTTTCTATGCAAGGAAAGACAAATTTAACAGGAATGACATAGCACTGATCATCAAAAAGAACAATTTAATATCTATCTTGAAGTACAGCATTGTCTTTGTTGTTGTTATTAGGTGCCATCGAGTTGGCACTGAATCATAGCATCCCTATGCACAATAGAATGAAAAACTGCCTGGTCCTGGGCACATTATGTTGCCACTGTGCCAATCCATCTCACTAGGGGGCTTCATCTTTTTCTCCAACCATCCATTTTACTAAACATGATATCCTTCTCTGGGGCCTGATCCATTCTGACAATATGTCTGAAGTATGAGAGACAAAGTCTCACCATCCTGGTTTCCAAGGAGCACACTTCTTCAAACATAGATCTATTTGTTCTTTTGGCAGTCCATGGTACTTTTCATATTTTTCTTCAACACCATAACTCAAATGCATCTATTCTTCTATGGTCTTCCTTATTCACTGTACAGCTTTTATTTTTTAATGTTTTATTGTGAATTATATGATAGTTTACATGGGAGAACAATAGCTTTACATTCATCCTATCATATGTTGTTTCATTGCCATGGTTACAAACCCCTCCACGCATCATCAACCAACCAAAGGGTATACCCTGCAAGCCTGCCCCGTGGTCATCAGCACACAACCCCTCTCCCTCTCTGGGTCTAGAGTCCCTGGCTGCTCCATCTCTCCATGTCATTGTCTCTGCCTCCATCTCTGGCTTCACTGCTTCTCTGGGTAGGGTCTAGCACTCCGCTCTTCTCCCTTGATCGTTCCTTGGACCTCTGCTCCTGCACTGCAAAGTCAATCACTCCCCTCCTTTTGCTACAAAATGTCCACCTTTACAATTCCAACCTTTGCAGTCAGTCCTGATAACAATTATTCACCATTGTTCCACAAGGGACCTGTCCCTATCTCCTTTTATTATCCCTACCCAGACAGATTGGATACTACTCAGTGGAGATTCTACCTTCCTCCGTACCCTCTGGATCTAGGCTCCCTCTCACTATACAACTTTTACATGCATATGAGGTTATTGACAATACCATGGCTTGAGTCAGACACACTTTAGTCCTTAAACTGACATCATTGCGCTTGAACACACTAAAGAGGTCTTGTCCAGCAGATTTGCCTAATGCAATACATTATTTTACTTCTTGAATGCTGCTTCCATGAGTGTTGATGGTTGATCTGAGCAAAATGAAGTCTTTGACAACTTCAATATTTTCTCCATTTATATAGATGTTGTTTATTGGTCTAGCGATGAGTAGTTTTGTTTTCTGTACATTGAGGTGCAACCTATATTGAAGGCTGTAGTCTTTGATCTTCATCAATAAGTTTTTTTAAGTCCTCTTCACTTTAAGCAAGCAAAGTTGAATCATCTACATATTGCAGGTTGTTAATGAGTCTTGGTCCAATATCTATGCTATGATTCTCCTCATATAATCGAGCTTCTTGGATTATTTGTTTAGCATATACATTGAATAAATATGGTAAAAGAATATACAACCCTGGCACACCTTCCCTAATTTGAAACCATTCAGTGTTCCCTTGTTCTTTTTGAACAACTGCCTCTTGGTCTATGTACAGGTTCCTCATGAGCACAACTAAGTGTTCCAGAATACTCATTCTCCACAATATTGTCATAACTAGTCCTGATCTACACAATTGAAAGCCTTTGCATATTCTGGTATTATGATATTCTCTGCTTTCAGCCAAGATGAATCTAATGTCAGCAATAATATCTCTCATTCCACATCCTCTTATGAATCCAGCTTGAACCTCTGGAAGTTATCTGTTAATGCATGTTTGCAGTCATTTTTATATTTTGTATATTTGTATTAAGTTAATATTTTACTTGCATTTGTTTTTAATGTTATTGCCTGCTAATTTATGCATTTCTAACTTGCCCAGGATAAGATTATATTCATATGACTACCAGGAAGGCCAGTTAATGTCCTATTATTGATATTTATATTGCACTAAGTCAATGATCTTGAAATTGAAGAATTATGCTGAATTCTTTAGCCTGAACTGATCAAATTTGCAATTGAGATGCATTGATAATTACTGATGATTGAAATGTGAACGTTGGAAACAAAAAGAAATGGTCAGAAGTTGGAAAATATGTCCTTTGTGATAGAAATGATGCTGGAGATTGCATGATAGAATTTTGCTAGATTAATAACTTATTCATTGAAAATACCTTTTCAAAAAACATAAAATGTGATTGTACATGTGGGCTTTATGAGATGGAAAACACAGGGGTCAAACTTACTACATCTGTGATGAAAGACAGTGAATAATCTAAATATCATCAGCCAAAACAAGGTTATAGGCCGACTGTGAAGCAGATGAATTCCTCCTATACAAGTTCAGTCTGAAGCAGAAGAAAACATGATACTAGTTTGTTTTAAAGTCCACAGGAGACAAAATATGACCTTGAATACATTAGAGACTAATGACTGAAGACCAGAAGAGCTGCGGATGACTCAAGACTATCATAAAGGAAAAAAATCTAAAGATCATTAAAAATATAAAATAGAAAGAAAAGACCAAAAATGAATGACAAAATACACTCCAAAAATTTATCTCCAGCATAGAGATGCTAAAGAAAATAGAAGACACGAGGAAGTAAAAGAATTAAACTGAAAAATTTACAGGATAACTAGAAAAGACAAGGTCAGGTATTATATTAAAATGTGCAAAGACTTGGAGTTAGAAAAGCAAAAGGGAAGAACATGCTTAGCATTTCTGAAATTGAAAGAACTAAAGAAAAAATTCAAACTTCAATTTGCAATGTTGAATTCTTCCATGGGCAAAATATTGAATTCTTCCATGGGCAAAATTGTAGAAAGTATCAAAAGAAGATAGGTATACACAGAATCACAATATCAAAAAGAAATGCTCAATGTTCAACCCTTTCAAGAGGGAGCATATGATCAAGAACTGATGGGACTGAAGGAAGAAGTACAAGCTGCACTGAAGGTATTGACCAGAAAAAAAAAAAAAAAAAAAAATCTAGGAATTGACGGAATACAAATCAAAATTTTTCAGCAAACTGATGAAGCACTGGAGGCGCTCATTCATCAATGTCATAAAATTTGGAAGACAGCTACCTGTCCAACCAATTGGAAGAGATCCATAATTGTGCTCATTCCAAAGAGAGATGATCCAGTGGAATGTGGATACCATTGAACAATATTATTAATATTATACACAAGTAGAATTTTACTAAAGATAATTTTTAAATGGCTGCAAAACCATATTGACAGAGAACTGCCAAAAAAAAACTCAAGCTAGATTTGGAAGAGTACATGGATCTAGAGATATTATTTGCTGACATCAGATGGATCTTGGCTGAAAGCAGAGAATACCAGAAAGATGTTTATTTTTTCTTTATTAACTATGTAAAGACTTTTGACTATGTGGATCATGAGAAGCTATGGGTAACCTTGTGAAGAATGGATATTCCAGAAAACCTGATTGTGCACATGAGGAAACTGTACATAGGCCAGGAGGCAGGCATTCGAACAGAACAAGGGATATTGAATAGTTCAAAATCAAAACAGGTATATGCTAGGTATTTATTCTTTCACGATATTTACTTAATATGTATGCTGAGCAAATATTCCAAGAAGCTGGATTATATGAAGAAGAGCATAGCATCAGGCTTAGAGGAAGATTCATTAACCACTTGCAATAGTCAAATGATATATCCTTGTTTGTTGAAAGTTAAGTGAACTTAGAATAGTTATTGATGAAAATCAAAGACCACAACACTCAGTATGGAAAGCAGTTAAATGTAAAAAAAAGTACAAAATCCTCACAAATGGACAAATAAATAACATCATGATAAATAGAGAAAAGATTGAAGTTGTCCAAGACTACATTTTTCTTGGTTCTACAATTCACTCATGGAAGCACATCAAGAAATCAAACGGTATATTGCATTAGGCAAATCTGTTGCATAAGACACATTTAAAGTACTCAAAAGCATAGATATCTGTTTGAGGAATAAGGTATGCCTGACCCAAGTCATGGTATTTTCAATAGCCTCATATGCATGTGAAAGTTGGATAACAATTAAGTAAAACCATAGAAAAATTGATGCATTTGAATTATGGTGTTGGAGTAAAATACTAAAAGTACTATGAACTGCCTGAAGAAAAAACAAATCTGTGTTGGAAGAAATACAGTCAGAATCCTCCTTACAAGCAAAGATATGAGACTTAGTTTCTCATACTTCAAACATACTATCAGAAGGGGCCAGTACCTGCAGATGGACATTATACTTGGAAAAGTGGAGTGTCAGCGAAAAAGAGGCAGACCCCTCAATGAGATGGATTGACACAATGCCAACAGCAGTGGGCTCAAGTGTAATAACAATTGTAAAGATGGCACAGACCAGGCATTGTTTTGTTCTATTGTGCATAGAGTTGCTATGAATCAGAACTGACTGAACAACAATAAAAACAATTTTGGCTGATTAAAAATATTGTTACCTCAAAACTAAGCTTCTTTGTAATTATTTCAGACTATTTATCTCAATCTGTAGGATAAGCACTGGACTGTTAACCAGAAGGTTGGTGCTTAAAACCCACCCACCAGCAGATCCTTGCAGTTTCTATGGGTCTGAATTGACTAGGCAGCACTTAGACACAGTAACAGTCTCAAAAATGTGCCTATTTTTCTGGTTAATTTTTCTTAAAATTTCCTTTTGTGTCTTTTGCTTTCACATTTATTAGCTCTAGAATTAATTCAGCAATCTATAGGCACCTATTAAATGAATAAAAATTCACAAAGGTGTTAATTTTATATTTTATATGAAGGTATAAATATTTTGAAAGTATTTATGCAGAAATGTCAACTTCATATGACAGACACAACTTTAGTTAATGAGGATATTGAAGATAGTTTTATGGAAGTCTGATTATTTGTTTTGAGAGGAAGTTTTCTCCTTATGTTTTTTTAAAAAAAGGCTCATAAAGACTCTTGGTTTTTCTTTTTTGTTTTCTAAACATGTATGAGTAAAAATAAAACATGAATTTGCAGCAGTGCTTCAGCTTCATTTTTTCTGTAGAATCAGATTTGGGTTACATACAGAAAATAAAGCACAATAATAGAGCTTATTCAACAGGTCTTCATGGTCACCACAACTCAGTCACTTGAAGCATTGTGTACTATACTAAAGTATGTTATTTGCATGCTCTTTCTTTTGTACACTTTACATATTAACTTAGTTTTGCATGTACACATGTTTGTTCTGCTCACTCATAGTTGTTTTGTTATTGTTAAGTGACATTGAGTGAGTTCCAACTCATAGTGACTCTGTGCAGGGTTTCTGAGGAGTGACGGGTGGGTTTAAACTGTCATTTTAAGATTAATAAAGATATTGGACTGCCAGCCTCAATTTTGGTGGTTCAAATCCAGCAGCCAAGCTTTGTGGAAGAAAGATGCTACTGTGTTTCAGTAAAGATTTACAGTCTCAGAAACCCTATATATGAGTTAGAATAAATTTGATGGAAGTGAGTGTTTTGCTTTTTCTTATGAAGCACAAATATCCTTGTTATTTGTGCTTTATAAGAAAGTACAAATAAGGACAATTTTCTCATGGAATCAAAAACAATGAATTTGCTTGATGTTCAGGGCCATGAAATATTTTCCTGATCCTAGGTATGGCAAAGGCTACTATAATTCATCTCTTTCCACCTATATTGATGGAGATTTAATTTTTTCACTATATTAATAAATTAATTCAAACATATGATCTATTGGAATTAACTGAGAGGAGATAAACATTGAATTCAAATTTTGCCCTTATTTAGGTATCATAACTAAATTCAGGGAGTCCTGGTGTGGCGATGTGGATTAATGTGTTGAACTGCATTGTTGGTTTGAACCACAAGGTCAGCAGTTCAAGCTCACCAGAATCTCCTTGGAAACCCTTTACAGGATACTATGGGTCGGAACCAACTCACTGGCACTCAACAGCAACTAAATTCACATTGCTAATCTAGTTTTTACATACTGGTCTCATTCTCTAGGATAAGTGCTGGCCTACTAACCAAAGGTTGGCAGTACAAATCCATGAGCTGCTCTTCAAAAACACCATACCGGGTCCCTGTGAGTTGGAACCAACTCAGCAGCACTGAAGAGCACAACAATATAGTTTAATCTCTGAGATACATCTAGCCAATTCTTCAACGTTCTTGAATTTTCCATTCTCTCTTTCTGTGGTCTATCTATCCATGTGCTGAATTTCATTGATTCATCTCTCTTATGCCCTTGTTGTTGTTACGTGCCGTGGAGTTGGTTCTGACTCATAGTGACCCTATACAGGGTTTCCAAGGCTGTAAATCTTTATGGAAGCAAAAAGGCTCATCTTTCTCCCATGAAACAGTTGGTAGTTTCAAACTGCTGACCTTGAGGTTCGCAGCCCAATTCATAACCACTACACTACCATAGCTCCTTAGGCCCTTATGCCTTTATATATGAACCTGAAAGACTGGTCTTTGCTGATAGATGAGCTATTTGAAAGACAACAATTTTGGAAATATCAAAAAACAAGCAAACAAACAAACAATTCTTAGGTTTTTTCATTCCTTTTCATTTTTCAATGTATCTACTTGTTACCAGTTTGATGTTTGTTTCTTTACCTGAATTGCATAGGCAGTGTCTGTGTCAGCACTGTCAACTGTGCATTATAAACTCTCAAGGGACAGATTAAGTCTGACTAACTTGCTGTGCGCAGCAACAACTGAAGCATGTTGTGAAGATATATTTCAATATGTTTTGATAGTGATAAATTTAATAAATCTATTTTAGTATCTTATTTTGGTCAAATTCTAAAAGAAAAATATCACTATCTGTATATAACACAATGAACCCTAGCACATTAAAAATAAATAAATAAATAAAAATCCAAGAAATAAAATATATTTGAAGTTTATATCTGACTTATCTGAATTATACTGGTGGAAAAAATTATACAAGATGCGATGCATATGCCATTGTGTTGACAGTAATTTAAAAATACTTTCAAGATTAGGTTCCTGTTAACATCCAATTAATAATCCAATAACTTCATAAAAGAAACATGTTTAATCCAGTCTTTATTAATTTAAATTTTTAAAGTTATATTTGGCTCCAGGCTATTGCACTATCTTGTAGGTTAATATCAATAATCATTCAGCTATGAAATGATTAGCATGTCACTAGTATTCTCAATTTATTTGCAGCTTACAGTTGCAAGTATAAAAGTCTCATAAGAACTCAAAAAACGGAATCTTATTATAAAGCAAGATCTTATTTAAAATTATTATCTGAAATCAATAATACTAAATTTTGCTCCAATAAATTTAGATTACTTTTTTTTGGTCCCAAATATCAAAGCAATGTTTTATTCTAGAAGTTTCTTTCTTACCTATTGCCATGCATGTTGTTGTTGTTGTTATTAAGTACCGTGGAGTCAGTTCCGACTCATAGCGACCCTGTACAGGGTTTCCAATGCTGTAAATTTTTATGGGAGCAGAAAGTCTCATCTTTCTCCCGTGGAACAGCTGGTAGTTTCAAACTGTCGACCTTGAAGTTAGCAGCCCGATTTGTAATCACTACACTACCAGAGCTCCTTATTCTTATACAATTCAATCATCTTGGAGTGTATTTAGTTTATTCTCACTTCAGATAAATGTCTGCTACAGAAAAGTTAAGAGAGGAAAAAAATCCATTGGATTTTGTATTAAACATCTCTCCAGGAGGTAATGTTCATCTTTAGAATGGAGATGAACCAAGAGAATGTTCCATGTTGTTGTTGTTAGGTGCCATCAAGTCGGTACCGACTCACAGCGAACTTATGCACAGCAGAACGAAACACTGCTTGATCCTGGGCCAACCTCACCACTGTTGCCATGCTTGAGTCCATCGATGCTGCCACTTAGCCAATCCATCTTGTTGGGGGTCTTCCTCTTTTTCTCTGACCCTCCACCTTACCAAACATGATATCCTTCTCCAGTGACTGGTCCCTCCTGACAATATGTCCGAAGTATGAGAGACGAAGTTTAGCCATCTGGGCCTCTAAGGAGCACTCTGGGTACACTTCTTCCAAAACAGATCTGTTGGTTCGTTTGGCAGCCCATGGCACTTTCAATATTCTCCTCCAACACCATTAACTCAAAAGTATCTATTCTTCTACTGTCTTCCTTATTCACTGTCCAGCTTTTTCATGCAAATGAGGTTATTGAAAATACCATGTTAAATTCCAGACAGAGATGTCAATTCAGAAGAATATACCAACTGTTTTTTTGAGATTCCAGAAGGTAATCTTGGTAGATTTTTTTTTTCTTTCTTTCTAAATTTACACATGAAGTTTTAAAACAAAATTGAAGGCTGTATTAGTGAGAAAAAGCCAGGAAATTTGCTCAAATAATGTTTTCTCCCTTCACAATCCACCTGCTCATTCTTTTCTTGTCAAATCTTATCTAGATTATCTATAAAATTTGTCTGGGTTCTCTTTTTTCTATATTCATTCCACCCAATTCCCTCTCATCTCTTCCCTCGACAATCACAGATGTAATTTCACTCTTCTCATTGCTTCATCTCTTTCCTTTCTTTGAACCATTCTCTACAAAGCAGCCACAGTGCTATTTTAAAACAAAAATCATATAGTACCACATTCCTGCTGAAAAGACATTAATTAATTGACTTCTGATTGTATTTGGAAGGAAGCTCCAAGTTTTCACAATTCTATCAATTATAACTTTATCAGACTATGGTCTGGCCAACCCTCCGGTTCCTATAAACTTATTTCTGAAGTCCTGGTGTGACACTGTGTGATAATGAAGTAGACCGAAAGGTTGGCAGTTCAAATTCCCTATCCACTCCTCAGATACCTTACACAGGGCTGTAATAAGTTGGATCTGACTTGATGGCAAGTAATTAGAACAACATAAACTTTGTTTCTAGCCACACTGACTGCTTTTCATTTCTTGGCTCCTTTCCATTTACTTTGGTTTTATAATACATATGCATCTTTCTTTGAAAGGTTGACAAGTTTCCCCACTTCAACCTCCTTTAACTATGCTATCTGAGGTACTGTTTTCATGGTACTCACTATAAAGCTTATAGCTGACCATGCAAATTTCATGTATAGTGATCTCAAATTTTGCATTTCTTTGTACAGTCTTATTTTTTGTATCCAGTATCAGAATATAAATTCCAGGAAGACAAGCTTCTTATATTCTTCTTCTTTTTTTTTTTTAAGTTTTTATTGTGAGCTGAGTGAGAGTTTACATGGGAGAACATTGGCTTTACAAAATCATTTCATTGCAATAACTACAATCTCCATGCATCATCATTCAACAATAATTTGCTTCTATTCCCAGTTGTTATGCTTTGGGGGGTGAAGTGTACACAAAAACACTCAGGAATATATAATAATTTAAACAACAAAAGGACACATTCTTGAAGCCTGATTCCTGGCTGCCAGCACCCAGTCCCTCTCTTTCCATGAGTCCAGAGTCCTCAGCTGCTCCCTCACTCCATGTCCTCATCTCTGCCTCCATCTCTGGTGTTGCTGCTACTCTGAATAGGGTCCCACATTCGCCTGTGCTCGTCTTCTTTGATGATTCTAGGGTCCTCTTTTTCTGGACTGTAAGATTAACTATTCCTCCATTTTTGTTACAAAACTTTTACCTTTACAGTTGTGACAGTAGCAATTAGTCATGATAACAATTACTCACTATTGAGTCATAAGAATTTTATCCCCATCTCTTTTCACCAGACCCGTCTAGACAAGATGAAAACTATTCAGTGGGGACGCTACCTTCCCCCGCACACTCTTAAACTAAACTCCCTGTTGAAGACTTGTAAAAACTTTGTGTTTTTATTGCCCCCTCATTTTAGGTAGCCAATGTCTAAGTTGCCTGTGCCTATCTACTCTGTATACAGAGGGAATAGCATTGATACTTGATGTGAAGACTCCTTCCCTCTCAGTTGGGATTTTTTGAGCTACTACATCCATAAGTATAGGTCAAGTTCATCAAATTATAGCAATTTACACTCATTTCCTTTATCAAAAAATGTTTTCCTTATTTTCCTCTAGTTGAGTTCTGATTATCAAGCCATCAAGGCTAGGTCAGATGGGTACTATCAGCAAATCTGGGTGTTCTTGTGCTTCTCCCCTCACTGCATATCAGCTGGATGTTTCACTCTCATCTCTTGCCCTCTATGACTATGTCCTTGTCCATGGGTTCAGGAGTCCCCAGGTCTCACCACATTTCGGACCAATCAACCCTTCCTCTTCTCTCTCTCATCTCCGGGTCAATGGAAGTCTATGGAACATTGTCGAACTTAGCCCATTTCTTCCTTGCTGCCTTTCCCCCTCTTCCACTCACCAGTAGTAGACCAATGTGGTTACCAGCAAGTTTTCATTCCTGCTCGTGTGTTGTCTTTGAGTTTCAGTCTTCGAAGGGGCTTTGTCCTGAAGGGACTTGATTGCTTGCCTTGATGACTCCCTTATCTTCTTTTTAATCACACCATTTAGCGATCCTTTAATAAATACCAATAGAAAGAGGATGAAAATCAGAGAAAACAGAGAAACAATTATGGCATTGCTTTGTATAAATCCTGTTGTTAGTTGCTGTTAAGTTGGTTTTGACATAGAAACCTTATCTATAACAGAATAAAACACAGATGAGTCTTGCATCATCCTGACAATCGTAGGTATGTATATTTGAACCCATTGCTGGATCTATTACATAAATCCATCTCATGGAAAGTTTTCCTAATTTTCACTGATCCTCTGCTTTATCAAGTTACTGTAGAGTGACAAGTGAATGGACTTGTGATTAGCAGTGTAATGCTTTACCCATAGCACCACCAGAGCCCTGTTCTCTGGTAATCCATCATTTATTCAGTAATGTTTTCTAACATCACAATCCAAGGTATCAATTTTTTTCTTTAATCTTCCTCTCTCATTGTCCAGCTTTTGCAGCATGTTAGCAATCGAAAAGCCCACAGCCAGAATCAGTTGCACCTTAGTCTTCAAAGGAACATCTTTGCTTGTTAACGTTTCATGACATAGTTGTTTTCTGCTTTAAATTTTTGTTCATACCATGCATTTTCATTGATATCAAACATGCTGAATGAAAGTGCATTTTTGATATTTTGTTATGAAATATGGATTTTGTTACATATTATGTGAGATACATATGTCCTACACTCTGGGGAAAAGATTCTATTAGACACATATGTCTCTTTCAACTTTTGTGTAGGATTCAATACAACTCAATTGTTACTCTTAGAAGTAAACTTATGCAGGACACATATGACTCTCTGTAGTCTGCATTGCTTTTTGAATCCCTTGATATCCACCTACTGTCATCAAGTCAACTGCAACTCATAGAAACCCTATCAGACAGAATAGAACTGCTTCATAGCCTTTCTGAGTCTGTATATCTTTATGGAAGCATATGGCCTCATCTTTCTCCTGTGGAGCTGCTGGAGAATTTGAAACACCAACCTTACATTTAGCAGCACAGTGGTTACCCCACTACATCACTAGGGTTCCTTGGCTCCATTGATACAATTTAGGGTGTCTGAGAATGAGATCTTTGAACAAATATGGAATCATTGAGAGAAAGGCAACTTGTAAATAATGCACTAGAAAACAAACCCATCCCACTGCCATCAAGTTGATTTTGACTCATAGCAACCTTAAATAACACATAAGAATCCAGAAATACACTTACAAGGCTTATTGCCCAATGAAAAAGTCAAAAGAGACAAAAGGTTTACAAATTCATACCTCCAGAATTCACTAATCAGCTTATACAATACCCTGTAAACATAACAATTTTCAGCACACATCCATTTCTTCTGTTTTAGTTATAGTATACAGATCCCCTTTTGATGGTTGCATACACTGTCAGCGAGGAATTAGTTGTCTAATAAACCCTTGTTGTTGTTGTTAAGTGCAGTCCAGTTGGTTCCAACTCATAGCGATACTGTATAGGGTTTCCAAGGTGCAGCTGGTGAGTTTGAACTGCCGATCTTGCAGGTCAAACTGATCTTGATGTTGAGTGCTTATCCTATGGTACCACACTAGAACTCCAATAAACCCTAGAGGAGGAAAATGCAGACAGTCACTATGTCCCATGGGTCATGAAAGAGTTAAAACATCTTTTGTTATAAATTTTCACAATGTAAATGTCTTTTGATTTCTTTATTGCTATTTCCTAGGGTACTAAATGTTGATTTAAGTAGAATGAAATCCTTGACAGCTTCAATTTTGCCTTCATTTTTCTTGATGCTTTTTATTGGGCTAAGTTATGAGGATTTTTATTTTCCTTAATTTCTACCATATATTATTTGCTCAGTAATATAATAAATTGGTTACAGTTTCCTTATTCTGGCAATTTCCAAATTTCTTATATATTTTCATCACTTAACTGCCCTGCTACAGTGACACTGACTATAAACTAAAGTGTCTGGAACTGATTACAAATACCTTAAACTTTTATTTTTGTGTGTCCCTCATATAAACCTGTGGTGTTTCTACATGTATATTTATCTTTGATAGTCAGACCAGGCTGCATGCAGTTAGCCATAAAAAATTCATAAGTTTCTCAAGTTCACTTCAAAAGCACTATCTGATCTGTCAAAACACATTTTAAAATGTCAAAATGCCTTTCCCTATGGCCTTATTTGGTGTTTTGGTACTTTGTAATTCCATTCTACTAAGAGAAAAAAGGTGAAAAAACCACATGGAGACTCTGCTTTAAAGGCAAATAACAACACATGGATATTTAGTAGGACAGCCATAAACCAGTGATGATTGAATATAATTTTTACAAATTATGTAAATACACATTCAGGTCTTGGAGAAAATGCATGTTTATGAAAACTGAAATAAAATGAACTACTCTGCCTTTTAAATTAGCAATATTTAAGTTCTTACTATGCTTGAGCCAATTGTTGCCCATCTTTACTCTTAACATTCTAAATTTTAAGGTCTATGCTACTCTCTAAAATGTTTTTGGATAGATATGTGTGAAGGTAATGATAGTGTCAGTCTTATTATGTATTTTCATGTGCAACCTAAGTTTGGATTTGTGGAACATAGTAGAATCAGTATAAAAGAACTTGTTAAGGAACTATTGAATTTTACTTCTTCAACCTTCTGCTATTGTTATTAGGTGGCCTCGAATCAATTTCAACTCATTCTTTACAACAGAATGAAACTCTACCCTGTCCTGTACCATTCTCACAATTGTTGTTATGTTTGAACCCATTGCTGTTGCCACTATGTCATTCTATCTCATTGAGGGTCTTCCTCTTTTTTGATGACCCTCCATTATATCAAGCATGATATCATATTCCAGAGACTGGTCTTTCCTGATAACACATCCAAAGCACAAAAGATGAAGTCTCACCATCCTTGGTCTAAGAAGCATTCTGGCTGTACTTCTTCTAAGACAGATTTGTTTGTTCTGCTGGCAGTCCATGGTACTTTCAATATTCTTTTCTAACACCATAATTCAAGTACATCA
>NW_006408804.1:3587910-3589528 GCF_000296735.1 Chrysochloris asiatica
TAGTCTTTAATTTTCATCAGTATTTCAAGTCCTCTTTTATTTCCAGCAAACAAGGCTGTGTCATCTGTATATCTCAGGTTGTTAATTAGTCTTCCTCCAATCTTGATGCCATATTCGTCTTCATATAATGCAGTATATCAAATTATTTGTTCAGCATGCAGATTGAATAAGTATGAAAAAAGGACACAACTTTGATTGCACACATTGTTGCAGCCCCTATGTCAAACCATACCATTGAAGGTCTTCCTTTTTTTCACTGACTCTTTACCAAGCATGATGTCCTTCTCCAAGGACCAGTCTCTCCTGAAAACATGTCCAAAGTAAGTATGACAGTTTCACCATCCTCACTTCTGTGGGAATTTTTTTACTGTACTTCTTCCAAGACAGATTTGTTTTTTTTCTTCTGGAAGTCCATGATATGTATAATATTCCTTATCAATACCATAATTCAAAGGCAACAATTATTCTCTGGTCTTCCTTATTGTTGAGCTTTCACAAGCATTTGAGATGATTGCAAATACCATGACTTGGGCACCCTAATCCTCAAAGTGATATCTTTGCTTTTAAACACTTTAATAAGGCCTTTTGCAGCAGATTTGCAATATACCCTTTGATTTCTTACATGTAACTTCTATATGTGTTGATTGTGATTCCAAGTAAAAGGAAATCAATGACAATTTCAATATTTTCTCCATTTATTATGATGTTGCTTTTTAGTCCAGTTGTGAAGATTTTTATTTTTGAATTGCAATCCATAATAATGGCTGTGATCTTTGATCTTCATCAGTAAATGCTTCAAATCCTATTCACTTTCAATAAGCGAGTTTGTACTATCTGCATACGCTAGGTGAATGAGTCTTCCTCCAATCCTGATCCTGCATTCTTTTTCATATAATCCAGCTTTTCAGCTCATTTGCTCATCATATAGATTGAGTAAGTATTGTATAAGAACACAATCCTGACACACATCTTTCCTGACTTTAAGTCATAAGGCATTCCATTGTCCTGTTCAAATCACTGCTTCTTAGTCTATATGCAAATTCCCCATTAGTATAATTAAAAGTTCCGGAATTCCTATTCTTCTCAATATTATCCATAATTTGTTATGATCCTCACAGTTGAATGCTGTTGCTCAGTCAATAAAACACTGGTAAGTAAACATCTTTCTGTTATTGTCTATTTTCAGCCATGATCCATCTGATACCAACAATTACATCCTTTGTTTCATGCCCTCTTTTGAATCTGGTTTGAAATTCTGGTAGTGCATTGTCAATGTACTGCTTCAACCATTTCTGTATTATTTTCAACAAAATTTTACTTGTATGTGATATTAATGATTATTGCTAAGTGCCATCAAGTTAGTTCTGACTTATAGATACAGATACCCTTTATAGGGTTTCCAAAGAATGGCTGGTAGGTTTGAACCACCAACCTTGCAGTTCAAGCTGACCTTGCAGTCCAGTGCATTATCCTACAGTGCTCAATTTCCATATCTGTTAGATTTCTTCCAGTTGGTTGGTCAGATAACAATCTTCAAAATTTCTTGGCATAGATAAGTAAGAACTTCTAACATTGTATTTTTGGTGAATTAGTCTACCACTTGTCTGTCTGTTTGTTG
>NW_006408804.1:3590613-3591122 GCF_000296735.1 Chrysochloris asiatica
GGCTCTTTCTATATTGCTGGCCACCCAGGTCTCCACCCATGTTCACAGGGGTCTATTGAATGTGGTTGGGCTTAGCTCACAACTTCACTGCTGTTTTTTCCCCCTCTTACCCTATCGGTTATCAACATGGTCACCAGCCAGACCACATGCCTGCTCATGTATTCCCCTTGAGTCTCACTCTTGGAAGGGGGTTTGCTCTGAGGGGTCCTGACCACTTGCCTTGATGGCTCCCAGGCAAACAGCTTATTTGTTCTTGTAATAATCAATCAGACTGCCATTATTGTTTCAGATTTTTCCTGCTGGTCTTTCTTTCATGAAGTATCTTCTGTTCTTCTAGCTGCTCCAGGCTCGTCTACTTGTCCTTTCCAGTGGAAATTTCCTACCTCAGTTGGTTCTGGATGGCATTCTGGATTTCACCTATGGTCTTATGCAATGTAAAGGCTCCACAGGAAGCCTCTTTCACTGGGCAGCTTCTAGCCTCCTTTAAGGTATTCCAATCAGTTATAGGC
>NW_006408804.1:3602944-3658919 GCF_000296735.1 Chrysochloris asiatica
TTGGAAGAAGTACACCAGAATGCTCCTTGGAAGCCAGTACAGTCAGACTTCATCTCTCATATTCCAGTCATATTATCAATAAGGATTAGTCCCTGGGGAAGGACACCATGCTTGGTAAAGTGGAGGGTCAGAGAGAAAGAGGAAGACCCCCAACGACATGGATTTACACAGTGACAGCAGCAATGAGCTGAAGGGTTGTGATGAATGTGAGATTGATGTAGTCCCAGTCAGTGTTTCGTTCTGTTGTTTATAGAGTTGCTTTAAGTCAGCACCAACTCCATAGCACCTAACAACAACATAGACTGCCAAAAGAGCAAACAGACCTGTGCTGAAAAAAGTATAGCCAGAATGCTCCATATAAACGAGGATAGTAAAACTCCCATCTCTCATTCTTTGGACATGTTGTCAGAAGGAGTCAGTCCCTGGAGAAGGACATCCTTCTTGGTAAAGTGGAGGGTCAGCAAAAAAGTAGAAGAGCTCCAATGTGATAGATTGACACAGTGGCAGTAAAAATAGTTTGAAACATAACAGCAATTTTGATATCGGTTGTATTTCATTTTGTTGTACATAGGGTTACGATGAGTCATAATAGACCTAACAACATGAAATTAATGTGCTTCTTTTCTTTCTTTGGAGTCTCTGGTGTTACAAATGACTAACAGGCTTGGCTGCTAAAAGAAAGGTCAGAAGTTCAAGTCCATCCAAAGATAACTCTGGATAATGATCCAGCAATCTATTTTCAAAACGTCAATCATTAAAAATACTATGGAGCACAGTTCTTTGACACACATGCAGTCTCCATGAGTTAGTGTCAACTCCAAGGCAATTAATTATTGATATCTTCTTTTGTTTTTCTGGAATAAAAAGTGTTTAATTTAATAAGCGAATAAGAATTAGAGAAATGTGAATTGTACATTGATTTTATTTTTTTTATCTCATCCCCAATATTTCTTGCTAAATTAGGAGAAAACTGAAAAACTATGAGAGACTAAGTTTCATGAGTGAGGGGTTTCAAAATTTTTGTGGAAAAATTTTACTATTTCATTTCCACTTTTCCATGAACTTTTTGACGCCTTCTTCCAATTTTATCTTATGTAGGAATTTTTCTTTGTGAAGATGTTGAATGTCTTCTGTTTCCTTTTTTTTTATGAAACTGACCTGTATGAACAGAATCAATGGGTTTCCTTTCCCTTTAACTGTCGATTATCTTCACAAAGCCAGTTGGTGGTAAGCCAAACAGGAGATAAGAGAATGCATGATTGAATTTCTAGGTTTTATATGTTAAAGATTGTTATTTATTAGTTTTGAGATAGATTTGGAAAAGTACAAGTTTAATAAGCACCCAATGTGTTTATTATATACAAGTGACTTTTAAGCTACTTTTCAGAAAGCTTACTTGGTATATGGCATGATCAAAGATGCAAAACTGGAAAGATCAAATGTCAAGCCAAATAACGATAGCTTAATATTTTTGTAAATTCTCCATTGGAATTTCTTAATTAAACCTCCACCTTCGTTCCCTAAGTTTAAGACACAGAGAATGAAAAAATAGTCATTTAGAAGGATAAAGTACTATACAGTGGAAATTTTCATCTGACCTCGGTGAACAAAAATGTCTTCTGGATTTTTCCCTCTGATTTACAATGTCTGTGTTTAGAAATTTGGCTGGAATCAACTTGACAGCACCTAACAACAACAACAACATTAAAATTCATTTATGCCCCACAACTTTCTATAGTGTTACTTTCACTAGCATGCCTCTCTTGCACTTGCCCATCTAACAATCTCTACTCGGTTTCTACCTCTCTTTAAAGTCATCAGTCATTGCTGGGTATACTGTGCAAGGAAAGAGCTACCTAAGAAGCTTTGTTACTAATTCTGCTTTACCCTGTTGTTGTTGTTAAGTGCCGTCAAGTCTGTTCCAACCCATAGCGACCCTGTACAGGGTTTCCGAGGCTGTAAATCTTTATGGGAGCAGAAAGCCTCATCTTTCTCCCGTGGAGCAGCTGCTAGTTTCCAACTGCTGACCTTGCGGTTCGCAGCCCGATTCGTAACCACTACGTTACCAGAGCTCCTTCTGCTTTACCCTAGTACTAGAATAAGCACTGACTCCTCACTAAACGAGTATCAGGCAGATTTCATTGTGGTTCGATGGACATTTAACTTTGGCATTGTGATATATCATATAGAATTACTCTGGAACATTTGCACATTTTCTTTGTGAGTGTTCAAGTAATAAGACAGCAAGATCTCTTATTTCAGAACATATAAAAAGATATTTAAGATTATGTTATATATAGTGAAAGGATTACTATGGAGACTAAAAAGTATTTTCAAGTCCAAAGAATGACTCTGAATTAAGAAGACACCCCAACACCTTAACTTTGGTCCTAGATAAGAGTCAGTATGAGTTGTCTAAGCACTGACTACGTGGTTTTCACTACTATTTTGCAAAGTCATCCTGCAGCCAAATTTCTAAACATAAACCTTGTACATAAGAGGGAAAAATCCAGAAGACATTTTTGTGCCCTGAGGTCAGATGAAAATTTCCACTGTATAGTACTTTATCCTTCTAAATGACTTTTTCCCCCTATCTCTTAAACTTTGGGGAACACAAATGGAAGTTTAATTAAGAAATTCCAATGGAGCATTTACAAAAATATTAAGCAATTTAGCCATTGCTATTTAGCTTGACATTTGGTTCATCTCAAGTTTTACGTCTTTGACAATGCCATCCTTTTTCATTTACATTATCTGGAATGCCAAGATCAGAAAAAGCATAAGTTCTTTCTTGGAAAAATTATTACCACTGAAGAGTTGAAGACAAAAAAGTTAATGGCTATGTTATTTATAGAACTTATGGAACAAGAAGAAAATATTGGCACATCGGATTAAAGAATGCATAAAGCTACTGTTTTAAAATGATATCATAGGGTCAGAATCTTATTCACAAATGGCACAATATAAGACACTTAAGGGCAGTATAAGTAATTACTGTCAATTGGCAGAAAGGGGAATTATATGTAGATAATTTTAGCTGCAAACATGCTTTCATCTAGGGACGCTGTGCTGGGTGTGTATTAAATTTCACTTAGCTAAGGTAATTCTTGAAGGGCAGTTACGGTTCACTGGTAGAATTATCACCTTCTATAGCATAGTGGTTAAGAATCGGGCTGCTAACCTCAAAGTCAGCAGTTCAAAACTACCAGCTGTTCCGTGGGAGAAAGAAGAGGCTTTCTGTTCCCGTAAAGATTTGCAGCCTTGAAAACCCTGTGCAGGGTCACCATGAGTCAGAATCGACTTCATAGTACTTAACAACAACATGCAAGAAATCTGATTTGATTTGACTCTAGACCAATGCACCTAAAGTGCAATCACACCACCCATCTATAAATGGAGGTCTGTGCCTTTTTGCAATGCTGAACAGCTTCAGGTGGAACTTCCAGACTGAGGAAGACTAGGGAGAAAGTTCTGGTGGTGATCTACTTCTAAAAAATCAGCCAGCAAAATCCCATAGATCACAACTGTCTGACCCTATTGTGCATGGGTCATTATTCCATGGACACAACTTGGCAGCAGCTAACAACAGCAATGATGATATTCGACAGTACACATACATTGAAACTTAAACACTTCTTTAAGTAATTTAATCAAAGGAAAGTAAAACTAGAATTGATTGAATACAGAATTATAGGTTTAGGAGATTGAGCAGAACAGCTATCAGCAAGGTTTCATTCTATCAACAGATTCTTGCAGAGTAATACTTAATCTTAAAGGAATTACCTCCTGCACAGTATTGTTCAGACATAATTATGGAATATTTTTATGAGTAGAGAACATTTATCAAGTAAATAGAACCTTAATAACTATAATCAGAATAAAATATTTCTATGCTTTTGTGGAATTAACCCTCCATGACAAGTATACCTAATGATTACTGCTTAACAGTGAGTTTGCATTTGGATGAAAAATTGTGAATCAATGAATTCTTTTTAACTTTTCAATAAACTGAATTTTTATTGTTCAAAAAAGAAAACATTTTTTACTGTGTATACTAAGCAAGCAGGGATTTATGTACATGTTTATTTTATATCAGCATAGATAATCTATATTTTGATATATTATTTGCATAATTCAGAGTGAGAAACATACTGTATTGAACAATCCACTGGCTGAGAAACAGTTTAAAACCAATGATTACATTATTTGAAAAGGGAACTAAAAAAAAAGTTCTTAAAAAAAAAAAAGTTTTGAAACAAAGTAATTTTGTTGACATTCTTCATCTGCCACTTCTTTGCTGTATGACATTGATCAAGTTGCTAATTTATTCTGCCCTTAGTTTGCTATCAAGTGAAGAGAGTAATATGTAAATTTATAGTGAAAGGTAAATCTATTAAAGAGTCACAATGAGTCAGAACCTATTCGAATGCACTTAGCAACAACAATTTACTGTTGCATGCAGAGTTGGGGCCTTTGGAGGATAAGCACTGAACTTTGAACCACAAAGTTGGAAGTTTGAGCCCCCCAGCTACTCCGTGGGAGAAAGATGATGTTTTCTGCTCTAACAAAGATTTACAGACTCAGAAACCCTATGTAGGGTTGCTATGAGTTGGATCCACCTGAGGAACCCTTTACAAAGTCACTTGAGTTGGAGCTAACTTAACATTAGTACATGCATGCAAACTTGGAACAGGTTTAATGAACCATAGGATCATTATTTACATTTAATTTTATGGTCTAGAAATATTTAAAAGCATTTGTACAATTCTTTTGGTTAAACCTATTGCAACAGTCTTTCTGTACTTTCATTTAATAACGAATTCCCCTTTGTACTAGTCAAGTATGCTGTCTTATAAATGAATCACCTGGTTAATTTTACAGAAAGTTGACCATAGTACTCATTTCAAAATTATATACAGCAGCATATAATAAGATATGTACAAGTGCAATGGATGGATATTGGAACTTACATTGTACAGCATTCTTCATTTTTATTATGTTATAGTAAATCTGTCAAAAGCATGCATGATATGCACATGGAGAATTCATAAGTAATCAAGTGTAGATTATTTTGGTTTAAAATGCAGATTTTTTCAACTGAAAAATAATAAAGTACAAAAAGAATAACAGAATATCCAAAGTGAAGAATGCAACCTTTCTTTTAGGATGCTTGGATTAGGAATATCTATATAAAATTTAGGGAAATTCTGTCTTGTATCCTGCCATGCATCACCTACAAAGTTATTATTCAAATTTATGTATCCACAACTAATGCCACAAATGAAGACACTGAAGATATTTCCCAACTTCTGCATTTGATCAATTCTGAAATTGATCAAACATGTACTCGAGATGCATTGATAATTACTTGTAATAGAAATGTGAAAATTATAAACAAAAAGGAATATTAGTTGGAAAACATGGTCTTTGTGTTAGAAATGACATTGTGATCACAGAAAGGAATTTTGCAAGACTAAGGACACTTCATGGTAAATGCCTTTTTGTCAAAAACATAAATGACAACTATACAAGAGACCCTCATTCTATGGAATGCACAGAAATCAAATTGACTATATCTGTGGAAAGAGATGATGGGGAAAAGCATTATCATCAGTCAGAAGAAGGCCAGTGGCTGATTATGGAACAAATCATGAATTGCCCATATACAAGGCCAAGCTAAAACTGAAGAAAATTCAAACAAGTACATGTGACTCAAAGTGACCTTGAACATATCCCACTTGAATTTAGAGCCTATCCCAAAGATAGATTTGATGCACTGAATACTAGTGACTAAAGACCAGAGGAGTTTTGAGATGAATTTAAAGAGACATCAAAATGAAGAAAGCAAAAGTTTGTTTCAAACAACGGAAAGAAAGAAAACCCCAAAATGAATGTCAGAAGAGAATCCTGAAACTTGAACATCGAGTAGATAAAATAAATGGGAGAAATGATGACATAAAATAGCCAAATAGTAGATTTCAAAGGGTGACTAGAGAAGACAAAGTATAATGATATAAAATGCAAAGACCTGGAGTTAGAAAATGTAAGTTAAAATATTGAATGACTCTATGAGCAAAATATTGAATAATGCAGAAAGTATCAAAACAAGACAGAAGGATTACACAGTCACTATACCAATAATAGTTGGTCCACATTCTACCACTTCAGGAGACAACATATGACCAAGAGCTATGGTACTGAAGGAAGATGTCTAAGCTGCATGAAGTTATTGGCAGAATCGACATAATGTTAATTGAGATGTTTCAACAAATGAATTCAATGATGGATATGCTCATTAGTTTATGTCAACAAATTTGGAAAATGGCCACTTGACCAACTGGCAGGAAGAGATCCATATTTTTGCCCATTCCAAAGAAAGGAGATTCAACAAAGCATTAATATCACACACAGGTAAACTTTGCTGAAAATAATTCAAAATCAGTTGCAGCAGTTTATTGACAGGGAGCTTCCAGAAATTCAAGGCAAATTCAGAAGAGGATGTGAAATGTGAAATACCATTGCTGATGTTAAATGGATCTTGACTGAAAACAGAGGATATCAAACAGTTGTTTGTTTTATTGATAATACAAAGATGGACTCCTAGCCCTCTCTGTAGTCCAATCCCTACCCCTAGCACTAACCAAACCAAAACAAAAACAGAGACATTCATCAATGTAGATTGATCAAAACATATTTTATATAACATTGAGAAGAATGGAATTCCAGAACACTTAACTTTGCTCTTTTGGAATCTGTACATAGAACTAGAGACAGTCATTAGAATAGAACAAAGGGATACTGTATGGTTTAAAATCAGGAAAGATGTGAAGGTGTGTATCTGGGTTATATCTATTCACCATACTTAGTTGATCTGTACACTAAGCAAATAACCCAAGAAGCTGGACTACGAAGAGCAGAGCATGAGGATCAGAGGATTTGTTAACAACCTTGGATGATAACAATGCAGTCTTCAGTATGGATTGCAACTCAATATAGAGCCAAACAAGCCACATCTTGGAAAACACAAAACATTGAATTTATCAAGGATTTCATTTTACTTGGTTCTTCAATAAACGGCTGTAGAAGTAGCAGTCAAGAAATCAAAGGATGCATTGCATTTTGCAACTGTGCTGTAAACGACTTATTTAAAACGTTAAAAGTCAAAGATGCCACTTTGAGGAGGCCTGACCCAAGTCATGGTAATTTTGCTATTTTTAATCCCCTTATATGCATGTAAAAGTTGGACAATGAATAAGGCAGACCTAAGACTTAACAAGAACAATAATTGATGTGGCACTATGGGAGAAGGCACTGGACTCAAGGTCAGTTTGAACTACAGTATCAGCAGTTCAGACTCATCAGCCACTCCTTGGAAAACCTATATGGGGTGTCTATAAGTTGGAACTGACTCAACAGCACTTAACAATAGCAACAACAAAGAAGAATTGATACCTTTCAAGTATAATGTTGGCAAACAATATTGAACATATTTTGAACTGCGGAAGAAGGAACAATTATGTCTTAGAAGAAGTACACTCAGAATACTTCTTGGAAGGGAGGATGACAAGACTTTATTTTTCATACATTTAGGAGATGTTATCAGGAGGGGCCAGTCCCTGGAGAAGGACATCATGCTTGGCAAAGTAGAAGGTTAATGGGAAAGAGTAAAATCATGAATTGGATTGACTCAGTGGCTGCAACAGCAATGATTGTGGTTCTGCTGCACATGGGATTGTTGGGTGGGAATCAACTCAGCAGCATCTAAGAACAATGTCAACAATCTGCTAAAGCAAATCACACATTCAGACCATTAAAATTTAAACTATGTAAAATGATAGCCTTACCTAACATCCAGTAGTCTCCATGATTTATATAGTCCCCAATTGTATTTGTAATAAAATATATACCACTTATATTGTATTTACTCATTGCAAGCATTCACAACACAAAATGTCAGGTGTATTGCCATCCATCTGACTCTCATACAATTAAGAAATATACTTGAATTTATTTCTCTTTGTAATTTCTTTTTTGGTCAAGATATTGTGATTTACTGAGTAACATAGATAAAAAAGTACTAAGTACTTTTTTTATATTAAAAACATCCCCTATCTTATCTATCTGTCATCCTTCTACTCTTATTTTGTTTTAGTAATGTAAGCTGAAGCAAGTTAATATTTAGTTGCCACTAAAATATGTAATTTTAATTGCCAAAATATGTTACTTATAATATTTTATCATTTTTAATTAAAAATTAAAAATACAATATTTCAGCATAAATACAATATTTCAGTCTCTGAGTTACATGCGTCTCTAATAGGCAAAAGGATGGAGGTTTGAACCCATCCAGAGAAGCCTTGTAAATCTGGGCTGGTAATATGTTTTCTGAAGGTGACAGTCTTGAAAACCCTACAAATCACTCTGCCAACAGTTTACTCACATACATTAGCACCAGAAACTTTAAAATTGCTGTATCTCACATGCTTAACAAAATTGAGTATTGTCAATATTAGTATATATTTTTTAATACAATTGGTGTGCAAACAGTTTACCCAGATACATTATTACCAGAAACTTAAAATTGCTGTATCTCACATGCTTAAGAAATTTGAGTATTGTCAATATAATTTTATTTTTGTAAATACAATTGGTGTGGAATATAATGGCCTTGCTTTGGTTGATCCTTATGTTTTGGTATTTGGTGAAATTTTGGAAAAGAATGTTAAAAATACCTTGGACTGCCAGAAGAGCACACAAATCTGTGTAGGAAGAAGTGCAGCCAGAGTGCTTCTTAGAAGTCACCAGGCGAGACTTCCATTCTCATACTTCAGACATGTTATAATGCTGATTATTCAGTATACATCTCTATTGAGTTGCCTTTTCTTTTAGATATGAAGAACTTCTTCATATATTCTGTGACTCTATTTTATGACTATTATATTTATTACAAAATTATTTTCTAGACTATGTCTCACCTTTATACTTAGCTATGTAATCTTTTACAAAACAACTTTTGTTTAGATATTATGCATTTCAATTTTGTGGTTTGTTAAATGAGATTTTCTCTTTCTATCTTGTAGTCAGTGTAATCTTTAATCATTGAAAAATTGCTTTCAACTGTGGCAATTCTGTCCTTGAACTCTAAGGGGATGTCTCACAATGTCTTGAGACATATTTGGTTGTCATAAGTGAGGGAAGTATTACTGAAACAGAGGTTGAGGATGCTGCTCAAATGCCAATGATACACAGGACAGCCAACCACCACAAGAAATGATCTGATCAAAAAGAATCATCAGTAGTGCAAAGGTTGAGTTATGGTAACATCATGCACCAATGAACAGAAAGCTGCTGAGCCATATGTGATGTTTAAGATCAGTTGGGGATCAATCAGGTCATTGTGACCATAAGGTTTTCGTTGGTTTACCTTTTAAAAGTAGATTTTCAGGCCTTTTTTCCTAGTCTGTCTCAGTCTGGAAGCTCTGCTGAAACCTATTTATCATTATAGTAGTATACAAGCCTCCACTGAAAGAGCAGTGGTAGATGTCTATGAAATCATTGACTAGGAATTGAACCACGTCTCTCACATGGAAGGTGAGGATACTACACTGGATCACCCAAGGTCTCACTGAGGGTCAGTCAACCAGATTTACCCAATTCACATCAGTCTGTCTACAATGATCTCTCTGATGTCATCCCTTTGCTCACCTATGTAAATTGTCATCTTTACAATGAAAGGTAAGACACTGTATATTCTAATCTCAATCTAATTCTCCATTATGTTGCTTCATTCTACTTTTTCCAATATTTCAGACACTTGGCTTTCTTTAGAATTTTCTAAAGAAAGAGAGTTCTTCCGTAGCTACCCTTTGTTCACTATTTTCCTACATTACATTTCCTGTTTATTTTCTTCATTGTAAAACAAAATCATAATTACACAATTGTATGTTTGTGAAATTTTTTTTTTCTTCTCCAGTTCATAATTACATTTAGAGAGTAAAAAGTGTGATTGCTTCCCTTACATTTTAATATAAAACTACTTTGTTATAATTGACACATAGTAGACCTAAATATGTGTGCTTGCACACATACAAATACACACATATTTATATGTTTATGTACAAGCAAATTTTCATGTATATGTTCATGTATAGGGAAAAATCATATAAATAGCATAAATAATATCTCTGGTGAGTGAAAATATTTTTAAAAAAATATATATATATTTTTTCTTACAGGTAGTTTTGAATTTTACTGTCATATTGTAGTGGTTACGAATCGGGCTGCTAACCTCAGGGTCAGCAGTTCTAAACTGCCAGCAATTCTGTGGGAGAAAGATGAGGCTTTCTGCTCCTGTAAATATTTACAGCCTTGGAAACCCTGTACAGGATCGGTATGAGTTGGAACTGACTCCACAGCACATCACAACAACAACAACAACATACATGTGCTGGGACTCCTGGTGTGGTTCTAAAGATCAGCACTGGAATGTGAACCACTGGATCGGTAATTCAAATGTACCAGTTGCTCCACAGAAATCCTATACAGTGTCCCTATGAATTGGAACCGACTTGACCCACTTAACAAGAGACATGTGATAATTATGACATAAAAACATGAGACAATTAAAAACTAAATTCTTAAAACATGTAGATAAGTAATTTTGAAGATTATGGTATATAAGGTTTTTAGAGCCATTTGTTGTTAGGTGCCATCTAGTTGGTACTGACCCATAGCAACCTTATGCATAGCAGAATGAAACACTGCCCGATCCTGGGCCAACGTCACTATCGATGCCACACTTGAGCCCATTGATGCTGTCACTTTGCCAATCCATCTCGCTGGGGGTCTTCCTCTTTTTCTCTGACCCTCCACATTACCAAATATGATATCCTTCTCCAGCGACTGATTCCTCCTGATGTTTTATGATATCTTGTTGGGACTATTCCTATAGGACTATCTCAAGTTGTATGTTATAGAACATCTGTGGTTATTCAGTACTCCATGGAAATGGTTTTTCCTTGGCAATAGACAATCTGCTGTTTCTTTGTTATTGTTTGTTTCATGTTTGTCATAAAATGTATTTGTTAAAAAAAAACACTCTTTAACAATAGCAAAATTTCTTTTTTGAAACCACAAAGAAAAATGTATGTTTAATATTTACATAATTAAAGTAGCATTAAAAATGTTTAGCAATTCAGTCCCAGAATAAAATTGACTTTAAAATTACATGTTTACTTTTATCAATTAAATGGAATTAACAGAAAATATACATTGCAGAAATGTTTATGTTTGTTGTCATACTGCTTCATTTTCTCAGAAAATAATTCATCACGTTAACAAAGAAAACTATGAAGTACAGTGTTAAGGAGGGCAAGAAATGGGGGAAACATAACTGTTTAAAATAGAATAGGAAGTTTCCATATAATGGTACGCATTGGATCTGAATCTCACTAAAGGAATAGGACAAGGGCAGAAGCTACAAAGGTGATGCAGGTAAAACAAACATAGTGCATTTGGCATCTCCTAGTTAAATAATTAGGTTCCAGGTCAAAGAGGTCATAAATAAGGCTTTTAGGGCCAAATGTATTTTAGAATTCATATCTTTTTTAAGAGTAAGGAATGCAAAAGGCACACATCTCTTAAAATATCCAGTGGGGCCTAGGGTAGTGCACTGTAATCAGACTCATTAATTTCTGCAGGAAAATGAATTAATATTCATAGTAAGTGGACTAAAAATAGACTAGAAATAGTCTCACATCAGTTCAAGTCAGATTCTGCTGTCAAATGAATTCAGGTCAGGTCAGGTTTTGCCACAAAAAAAAAAAAAACTGTTAAAAAAAAAGATTACAGTTTCAAAGATTTTTAATTTTGGAATTGCAGATAAGAGGCTATAGACCCTAGCTAACATGTATTCAGCAATTATTCTGTTATTATTTTACACTTATTAACTTAACTAGTTTCCCTTATTCTCTCCATTTTTCAAATGAGTGAATAACAAAATAAAATCACCATGGCTATAAAGTCAGAGAGATAGAAAAAGATGGTGTAGGTATTTGAATGAAGACAAGTTTTGATGCGCTACTTCTTTCAAAATATACTCCAACCATTTATTTATCTATTACTCACATATGGGTATGAATGAAGGAGCGATCAGAAGAAATTGCATAGAGACAGAAAGATGCAGAGAAACTTTAAGAGAGATGGGAGGTGCACAGTAAAAAATGAAATATATAATAGTAATTCTCAATGAGATTCTTCTAATCTTGTCAATTATCAGTCCTCCAACCATTCTCATCTGTTCTATGCAACAGAAATAATTCCTGGAAGATGCATCTGGAGAATAAATTTTTTAAAAAGCTGTATTTGGCTGCTAATCTTTATTTATGTTCAAATGAATTTCAATTAAGGTCTTTAAATCCTAATCCTTCTGTGTCTGGAGGAAGCCTTTTAAAACACTTTCACAGAACGAAAGCTTCCCCATGTCCAAGAAAAGCTTTTGAAAATCTGCAATGTCCTTGGAAATGCAGTGTACTTCTGCCAAGAATGTAAGACAACTTTAAAGGCTCAAGGCATTGATGAACCCCCTGGGTTATGTTTTTAAACGTGAAAAACTCTCTGAGGCTTCCACGAATGGTGAGGATGCGTCATACTCTGCAATAATTGGAAAAAGACACAAATTCAATTAATGCTTGCCTCTGGAAAACTGTCTAATGGCTTCTTCTATATCTCAGTGATGTAGGATGTCTGACTCCTCTGGTGAAGCAGTGGCGTATTATAAAGATGTGTTACCAAGAAAACAAGAAAGTCCAATTTCTAGCCCAATTTCAGCCCTTCGTGCTTGTGAAGAAAAAGACAAGTCACCTTCCCTCTGTTTGCAAACTCGTCAGCTTTACAGTAAGGAATGTTGACAACAGACAGCAGCTATAATTATTATCGTGGCTATTCTTGTAGTATTTTTATTGTTGTTATTGCAGTTAGTTGCCATCCAGTTGATTTTGATTCACAGTGACCTTATGTATGCATATAAAGTATAGGTGGTTGTCCATTCCATAACCATCTTCATAATTATTGGTATGTTTGAGTCCATTATTTGACTATTATGTCAGTTCATCTGGTAGTCTCTTCTAAAATGAACCAAAAGCAAAGCTATTGCCTTCAAGTCAAGTCTGTTCTAACACCTAACAAGCCTATAAGACAGGGTAGAACTGTTTGCCAGGTTTTCCAAGTGCAGTCCTGGTGTTGCACTGTAGGATAAGGCACTGGACCACAAGCCAGTTTGAACTGCAAGGCTAGCAGTTCAAACTCACCAGCTGCTCCTCAGAAACCCTACACACAGTCGTTATGAATCAGAACCAACTCAACGACACTTAACAACAACACCAGTCTTTGCAGAAGCAGACTGCTACATATTTCTCTCACAGAGTAGTGTTTTAGTCTCGAACTGCTGACCTTTCAGATAACAGCTGAGTGCTTAACCATTATACCACTAAGGATCCTTATATTCTATATGTGGCACTGTAGGATTAGCATGGTACTGCAAACTACAGGTTAGCAGTTCAAACCCACCAACTGCTCTTTGGAATCCCTATACAGGGTCATTAGGTGCAAGAATCAACTTGACAATACTTAACATCAGCAACATGTAAGAGGAAGCATAAATTCCAGATATGTCATTTTCAGAGTTAGTGTACTTTTTTCATTCACGTAAATATTTGTTGAGTAGCTATTTGTTGTTGTTAAGTGTTTTTCAGCCAGTTCTGACTCATAGTGAACCTGTATACAGTGTCCAAGGAGCAGTTGGTGGGTTTGAACTGCCAATCTTTCCCTTAGCTTCCCATTGTTCATCCTATAGTGCCACACCAGAATTATATAGCCAGGCATATACTAGGTGTTATAGAAAACAGTGAAAGAAATACATGGTTTCTTACCTCAAGGAAATTTCATTCAAGTGGGATATCCAGTCAATTAAATATATAATGACAATACAGTGTGATCTGTGCCAGATAAATTCCTTGGGAGTTAGGACGAGGTTGTTGTTGTTAAGTGCCATCGAGTCAGTACCGACTCATAGCGACCTAATACACAGTAGAACAAAACAATGTCCGATCCTGGGCCAACCTCACTACTGTTGCCACGTTTCAGTCCATCGATGCTGCCACTTGGCCAATCCATCTCGTTGGGGGTCTTCCTCTTTTTCTCTTATCAAACATGATCGCCTTCTCCAGTGACTGGTCCCTCCTGACAATATGTCCAAAGTATGATAGAAGAAGTTTGTCCATCTTGGCCTCCAAAGAGCACTCTGGCTGCACCTCTTCTAAAACAGATCTATTGGTTCTTTTGGCAGCCCGTGGCACTTTCAATATTCTCCTCCAACACCATAACTCAAAAGCATCAATTCTATGGTCTTCCTTATTCACTGCCCAGCTTTCACATGCATATGAAGTTATTGAAAAAAACATGGCTTGGGTCAGGCTCACCTTAGTCCTCAAGCTGACGTCTTTGCTCTTCAACACTTAAAAAGGTCTTCTGCAGCAGATTTGCCTAATGCAATATGTCATTTGCAAGAAATACAAGCCATAACATGAGTAGATATATGCACACCAATGTTCATAGCAGCACTATTTACAATAGCAAAAAGATGGAAACAGCCTAAGTACCCATCAATTGAAAAATGGATAAACAAACTTTGGTACATACACACAATGGAATATTGTGCTACCTTGAAGAACAGCAAGGAAGCTGCAAGCCACCCCATAACATCAATGAACCTTAAGGACATTATGCTGAGTGAAATTAGTCAGTCACAAAAACAGAAATACTGCATAGGACCATTATTGTAAAAGAGTAAGGAAAACAACCCACACTAAAAGGGGGAAAAATTATATCTATATTTGCTGATCATCAGAATATATGGGATGAAAGGAGGAAGGGAAGGAGGGGAAGATAGAGCATAGGGTAAGGAATAGGCACAGGATAGCTTGGGTGTGTGGGGGGGAGGTGAGGGGACAATACACAATAAGGGGGAGGGGATTGAGATGATGGGAGAACAGTTAGGCAAGTTCACATGGGCTTAGTGGGACAGAGGTAAATGATGTATGCACAACCTTGGACAACAGGGATCTGAGATACAGGGATTGAGTCATGGTTTGAATGGGTAAAAGAGGGGAATAATGTTAAATCTTTATAGCAAGGATCACTTCCACCCTCTCAGCACACAGGGTTGACAGGGATGGGCAAGTTAGACATTGGCTACCCAAAATGGGTGTGGGGGGGGGGCGCTATAAAGGCAAGAAGTGACTGGCTTACAAGCTTTCAAGAGGGAGTCTGGTTCCAGACATGGTGAGGGAAGGTAGAATCACCACTGAATGATTTCCAATCCATTGGGACTGGGATGGCAAAAGAAAATGGGGATAACACTCTTGTGGTACAATAGTGAATAATTGCCATCAAGACTCACTGTGAGGGTAGGAAATACAGAGGTAGATGTTTTTTGACAAAAGGAGGGGAGTGATTGATTTTGCAGCCCAAGAGCGGAGGTCCCTGGAATCATCAAGTGAGAAGAATGGAGAGTGGGACCCTACCCAGAGAGACAGTGATGCCAGGAATAAAAACAGAGACGATGACTTGGATAGATGGAGTGGTTGGGGACATTGGACTCAGGGAGGGAGAAAGGATGTGTGCTGGCAGCCAGAGGGCAGGTCTGTGTGGTTACCCTATGGTTATTTGATAATGCATGGAGGGGATGGCAATCATTGCAATGAAACAAAATATGATAGGATGAGTGTAAAGCTGATGTTCTCCCATATAAACTTCACAATAAAAACTTAAAAAAAAAGAATACAATGGTCTGACATACATGAAACTCTGAAAGAAAAAAAAAATTGCCAGGAAGATTCATATATGTAGCAAAATTGTCCATCACATATAATGGTGAAACTAAGACATTTTCAGACAAACAGAAATCAAAGGAATTTGTAAAACCAGAACCACCTTAAAAAAAGTTAAATGGATTTCTTTGGACAGAAGAGCAGCAGCAGACAACAACCTCAGACTAACATACATCACAATATCACCTTAACTCAACCCAGATATGGAACTATTCAAAAGAAAACAAACCTACAAGACTAAAAATATGAAGCCAGAGATACCAGCTGCAACAAAAACAAAGTAAAACAAGGGAATAACATAATTCCAGAACTTTCAAATGAAGAGGAAGTTTTCAAGAAAAAAATAAATATAAATAAACCTAATTGTAACCCTAACACTAGACCAAGCCTCACTCCTACCTGTAGCCCTACCCTGACCACTAACATTAACCCTGTTATTGTTTTTGTTAGGTGCTATGGAGTCAGTTTCGATTCATAGAGATCCTATATAGGGTTTCTGAGGAGTGGCTGGTGGGCTTGAGCCACTGACCTTGTGGGTAGCAATCCAGGGCTTATCCTACAACAACACACCTAAGCCATAGTCCTAACCCTAATTTCTCACTCCTTCCCCATCCCTCAATACAACAAAAAAAGTATACTAACCCTTTCTCACTTCCCTCTGTATTTCTTACATTTGCAATAGAGTTATATTTTATACTGGCTTTTTTCTATGGTTTAATAATAAGAATGAATGCTGAATTCTTACTAACTCAATTATTTCGTGTTATTCAATTAAATAAAACTTGGTGTGTTGTTGTTAAGTTTCATAGATTTGGGTCTAACTCATAGGGCTTCTGAGGAGTGGCTAGTGGTTTCACCAGTCTTTTGGTTACCAGTCTAGTTCTTATTTTACAGAGTCATACCAGGACTCCAGATAATATTTGTTGTTGTTGTTAAGTGCTGTTGAGTCAGTTCCAACTCATAGCAACTTGTATAGGGTTTCCAAGGAGCAGATGGTGGGTTTGAACTACTAGCCTTGTGATTCAAAGTCTAGTGTTGAACCATAGTGCCACGCTAGAAATCCCCAGATAATATTTACCAGTACTGAGATTTTCTGGGATTTATTACTTTTTGACTAGTACACCATATTTTGCTTTTTTTCCCCGTTTTGAACAAAACACATTTAAAGCATATACTTTAACTGTTAATGAATAAATTTGTACTTTTCTTCTTTACCCTAAACATGAGATAATTACAAATTTAAATATGAGATAATCATAAACAAGATTACTTTTCTTATACCAGGATTATAAAGATCACTATCTGCAAGGGCTGATGGGTTCAACTGGTTAAGTATAAAACCATAGATACCTATTTTTAGAGTTTTGTCTGATTAGACACCTCTCTAGTTACATTGAATTTAAAAACAATTATTCAGATGCAATAAACTTTCTAAACAGATCATGTATGTGGTCAGATTCCAGTCCAGAGGCCACCAATTTAAAGACTCCTAACTCAACAGTTATTTGTAAATGAAAAAATAAAACTTAAAGCTAGTAAGCTAAATTGTTTGATATCAAATTATAAAATACTAGATCAAAAGTAAATGCTAATAATTGCAAGTAGTTTAGAAAAATATGAAATGAGAATGTTATTTATAGAACTGATTACATATAAATGTAAACATTACATATATTATTAAACAAAAACTTTAACAAAATTTATATGTAAGGCATAGGAAAATAAAACTGCTGAAGAATCCAGAAGAAGCAAATAACAGAGGATAGAAGTTAATAAGATAGGTTTAGTTTCAAAACAAAAATAGTCACTATATAAAACATAAGAAAAAATATTATTTACAAATGATATGGATATTATTGCTTTACAGGTGATAGAGGTTTTACTAGGGCACAAGAAAACTTTCTGAGAAAATTAGCAACATAAAGTACAGTTAGTTATCAAGTTACAAAATAAGTAATCAAAACTTTAATAGAAATATCTCAGAAATTTAATGGAGATAAAGGTTGTCTACTAGAAATCTACCAAGTTATTTACAAACCTTGTAACCACCCTTAAAAGAAATGTAAGAAAGGTATTTAAATAACACTAGAATTTTTGCTAAGAGATCTTTAAAGAAGACATATAAAAGAGATTTAGATGATACCCACGTGACCTGGACCGGATGACTGGATGATCCGAGCTCAACCAGGAGAGGAAAGAAGAGGGGAGAAAAAAAAAAAAAAATAGTGAGCTGATACGGTCTGATGAACTTGACCTATACCTATGGAGCAGCGACTCAAAAGAAGGAACAAATCCTCACAGCAAGAAACATTCCCACCCCCACCTCCCACACACAGAGTGGACAGAGAAGGGCAGCTTGGACATTGGCTACTCAAATGGGGAGGGGGGACTACAAAGGCAAGAAGTGACTGGCTTACAAGCTTTCAAGAGGGAACCTGGTGCTAGGGGCATGGCGGAAGGCAGAAGCTCCAGTAGGTACTATTCAATCTGTCTGGGCGGAGCTGATGAAAGGAGATACAGATGAGTAACTCGTGATACTGTAGTGAATAATGCTTATCAGGACGGATTATGAGGGTTGGAAATGCAAAGGTGGAAGTTTTGTAACAAGGAAGGGAGTGATTAATTCTCCAGGATAGGAGCGGAGGCCTCTGGGATCATCAACGGAGAAGAGCCGAGAGTGGGACCCTACTCAGAGAAACAGAGATGCCTGAGATAGAGACAGAGATGATGATGTGGAGTGATGAAGCGACTGGGGACCTTGGAACCAGAGAGAGAAAGGGACTGTGGGCCGAAAACTGGGGGGAGAAGGGGGAAGTATAGGCGGCGGGTTTCTGGGATATGCCCTTTGGGTGGTTGATGATGCATGGAGGAGATTGGAACCATGGCAGTGAGATGATATAAGATGGAATGAATGTAAACTTAAGTTCTCCCATGTAAACTATCATATAATTCACAATAAATTTTAAAAAAAAAAAGAGAGAGAGATTTAGATTCATTGAAAATCAAACATTCCAAACCATGATATTGTAACTTTATTTTCAATAAATATTCATAAATATTTAATGTGCTTCTAAATGTGCTACTTTTTTGTTTTGTTTTTTTAATTTAAACTGCTTTGAACTTTTTCATGAATAGAATAAATATGAGCAAATAGAGTTTATCCTAAAATAGTGAAAAATGAGACAACTTTATCCCTGCATAATATTAAAATATAATTTTAAGACAAAATAATTAGACTTCTGATTATATATAGTGGCTTAAACACATTATTTCTCAGCTCAGTCTGAATCCTATTGAAGCAATAATTTTATAATTTTGTTTATTTGATTGGTTAGTTTTATTGGTCATAAGCATTACAGGGAAAGTCAGGCTGAAAGAGTAGTTAATAAAAACATAAGTTGGGGATGATTAAAAGCAAAAGGTGAGTAATAATGACTTCATAGACCCCAGAACACTGAGTTTGACATAGGCAGTGAGGTGAGTTCAGATGTACTGCAGAACCTCCCCATGTCTGTGAGATCCTTGTCATCAGGTACCTCTGGAAGTGGGGTGAAAGTGTGATAAAATAAGACTGGTTAAAATGCAATTAAGATGTTAAACCCATAAATACCTTTCTAAATTCCAGCCAAAGGGGTGTCCTCTCATTGGTTTCCCTTGTAACAGACTGAAGATTTTTAACGCATAATAAAATAATTCTGGACTGGAAAGGAATCACAGGCACAGATAAAAGGAAGAGGAAAATAGTTACTATAAACAGTAACCTTGTCTTTGTTGTTAACTGCTGTCGTGTTGTTCTTACTCATAACAACACTCTATTGTGGTTTCAAGAGCAAGTGGTCAGTTTGAATCACCAACCTTGTGCTTAGCAGTCTAGTGCTTATCCGGTAGCACCACACCAGGACTCCAACATGAGGCTAATAGAACCTTAATTTACTTATAATTCTAGTATGCTTCCCCCATTCAGTTCCTAGAATGCTGGCATTTTATACTCCCGATAATTAAATAGATATTGTTTTTCCTCTGGGGAATCTAATGAACCCAAGAAAAAATTTCTGAAAATATTTTGCCTCTAAAAACGTTCTTTCATGGGAGAATTAAGGCCCAATCTCCTAGATTTTCCATAGGATACTCAGAATTAACCTATTGCTACTGCATCTATAGTGATACTGATTATGTACATTTCTTGAGAAAATTGAGGTTAAAATAGTCTTATGCAGTGTTTAGTTCTTGCTCAGAACCCTATTGTGAAAAGCCAGACCTGCAGTGAAGACCAAGTTTACCAAATTCACCCATGTATAGAAAATGTCAATCAGTTTCTCACTGCGTTTCTATTACATATGTGTGGTATAGTAAAATATTAATATGTCTCTTCTACCCTTAGTCTTTGTAACTTCCATTAAATGTATCTTTTCCTGATGGGTCTGGGTAAGAGAAGGTGGGAAAAGATACTGATAGGATAATCTGACTCAGCTGTGACTGTTATTAGAGTTAATTGTAATTGTGAAAACTTGAAACTAACTTGCGTGTAAAATGAGTCATCTCAGAAGCAGGAGGGGTGATGTCACTACCATAAAAGAACAAGAGCTAGGAATGGAGCACATCTTTTGAACATGGAAATCTTTATGCATTGAACCTACTCAACCCAAGGACAGAAAGTTGTGATACCGGAGGAGTGGCAGAGGAGCAGCTATAGCAGAACCAAGAACCAGAACAAAAGACAGAGTGGTGGGCTTTGCAGTCCATGGAATAAGTAAAGTGAAGTGACTTTTGGCAAGAGACTTGCTAGAAGGGTAGGGTGCCTCCAGACACTTAATTAGGTGTACTAGTTTTGCTGATTCAAGGAATTAGAGTCAAGTGCTGTCTGGGTGAGGCTTATAGTTAATGGAGTGTTGAGTCTTGTGAGCATTTATCAGCAGCCCCAAAAGCTTTTTAACTTTGTTTTGCAGATAGGCTGAAAGAATTGAGCTGTGAGCATTTCCAGCTCTGCATTGTAGATTGTTAAGTGCCGGAATAAGTCCCCAAACTTCGAATATGTGTGTGAGTACTGTGTGGTCCTTGCAATGAACTATCAAACCCTGTTAGTAGAGAGTGCTGTGAGAGAGATGGTTTGGACTGTCATGTTTTTGCAATGTGAAAAATTGGAAAGGAAAGTATCTGAAGGGAACCTTGATATGGAGAGGCCAAAACACACAAGAACGTAAGAAAAAACTAATCAAATGACTTTTCGTTTTTTTAAATTTTATTTCTGTTTTCTCCCTCTATATGATTTTTATCCTTTCTGTATATGCTTTTCTTTTATTTCCTTCTTTTTTCCTCTCCCCTCTTTCTTTTTCTTTTATCTAGTCTTGTTTCTTTTATTATTCTTTTCTCTTTTTCTTTTTCTACCCCATCCCTAATTCTTTTCAATATATTTTCTTTCTTTTTATTTTCATTTATTTTTCTCTCTATTCATTTTGTTTTTTCTTTCATTTTTATTTTTATTTATTAAATTCTTTTTCCCCCCCCAGCTACTGCTTGTTTTTTTTTATTTTATTCCCTTTCATTTTTCTCCCACCAATGGGAGACAGCAACTGTGCCCATACACCCCAAACTCACTCATACCTCCTGAAGATCCAGCCTCTGGGAGAGAGTCATTACCTGCTCCTATATCACCTGATCAATAATAGAAAGCAGCCAATAGCAGCCAAATCCATCCTGAACTTCACTACACACACAGCAAATACAGAACTTTGCACACACTTCCATTCTCTATCATAGCATCAATTAACAGATGGTGAGTGCCAAAGAACACACCAGTGTATGATTATCAAGTAAACACAAATAAAGCAATACCCTGATGTCTTGGACACAACAATTTCAATTTATATGGAGAAACAAGGTAAAGTGGCTAAACCAGTGACAAAAATACTGATTCAAATTTTTTTTTTATCAGGAATTAATTATATTGGAACTTCCCAAAAGAGAATTCAAAAGAATGGTAGTTAGGTACCTTCAGTGGATTGAGAAAAAGACCAAGACAGATACAGAGGAAAGCAGGGAAAACATAGACAAAACTTTTAAAGAAATTTCAAAAACACTATAAGAAGAAGCTGACAAAATAAATAAAAAATTAGAAACCATATAAAAACAGCCATAGAAATCCAGAAAATGAATATTTAAGATATCAGATATAGATAATTTTTGAAAGGGTAAAGGAATAGAATTGAGTCAATAGAAGGCTGAATAGGTGATTTTGAAAACAAATCTCTCAATGCTCATTTTCTAGAGTCATAATCAAAAAAGACTGGAAAGATTTGAAGAAAATCTAAGAATTATGTGGGAAGCCATGAAGATGAATAAGTTATATGTAGCTGGAATTCCTGAACAGGAAGAGGCAAAAAAAAAAAAAAAAAAGCACATAGAAAATTATTAAAAAAGAGATTTTAGAAGAAAATTCCTCTATACAACATTAAAGGCAAGAAGATATGCATTCAAGAAGGTGAACAAACCCCGAACCCCAAAAGAATGTAGCAAAACATATTATTATTAAACTTTTCAAAACAAAAGACAAGGAAAGAATCCTGAGAGCAGTTTTGGGAAAACAAAGTTGCCTAAAAATTAGAACCAATAAGACAAGAAGGCAATAGGTAACATATACTTAATGATGAAAGGGGGGGGGGGAAGCCAACAAAGAACCATATATACCACAAAATTGTCCCACAAATATGATGGTGAAATGAGGACATTTGCAGATAGACAGAAATTAAAGGAGTTAATAGAAAACAGACTAACTTTACAAAAAAGCAAACAAACAAACATAAGGGATTTCTTTGGACAAAGATACAGTAGCAAGCTTGTAGGATATACCCTTTGGTTGGTTAATGATGCATGGAGGGGATTGTAGCCATGGCAATAAAATGATATTCGATAGGATGACCGTAAAGCTAATGTTCGCCCATGTAAACTATCACATAATTCACAATAAAACATTAAAAAAAACAACAACACTATGTTCAGTCCAGAAGTTTCACCCAGAAAATCAGAGTTCCAGAAAACAAAAATTTTAAAAGGAAACCACTGAATTTCCAAGCAGTAAGGATTATGACTTTTCATTTCGAAATGATCTCCCTAGTAGACATCAAAGTGCAAAACAAAAAAAGGCCCAAACTAAAGGCCCAAATTCACATAAAATTTCCAAAATTAAATTTCCATTACAAATGGTGGTATTCTTTGTTGTTGTTGTTGTGTGCCGTGGAGTCGGTTCTGACTCATAGTGACCCTGTACAGGGTTTCCGAGGCTGTAAATCTCTATGGGAGCAGAAAACCTCATCTTTCTTCCCTGGAACAACTGGTAATTTCTAACCGCTGACCTTGCAGTACACAGCCCGATTCGTAACCACTACGCTAGTATTCTTAGGTGGTGTCATTTTAGTTCCAACTCACTGCAACAACAGAATGAAACATTGTTCAGTTCCTCACCATCCTCATAATATTCCTGTCTTTGAGACTATTGTTGCAGTTATTGTTTCAATCCACCTCATTGAGGGTTTTCCTCTTTTTCACTGACCCCCTACTTGATGTTTTTTCTCTAAGGATTAGTCTCTCTTGTGATACCATGTCTTAAGTAAATGAGACAAAAATCTCTCCATCATTGCTTCTTATCCCACAGTGCTACCAGAATGTCTTATATCTTCCTTATCCATTGTCCAGCTTTTGCAAGCATATGAAATGATTGAAAATTCCATGACTTAAATCAGGTGCACTTTAGTGGTCAAGGTTATAGCTTTGCTTTTTAACACTTTAAAGAGATCTTATGCAATACATCCTTTGATATTTTGACTGCTGCTTCCATGGACGTTCTTTGTGGATTCAGGTTAAATAACATCATTGACAGCTTCAGTACTTTCTCCTTTTTTCATGATGTTTATTGGTTCAGTTGTGAGGACTCTTGCCTTTTTATGTCCAGGTGTAATCCATACTAAAGGCTGTAGGCTTTGATCTTCATTAAGTGTTTCAAGTTTTCTTCACTTACAGCAAACAATGCTGTGTTATATGCATATCACAGATTCAAATGAGTCTTCAATCCTGATTCTACATTTTTCTTCAAATAGTCCAACTTTATGAATTATTTAGTGAACATATAGATTAAAATTTATCATTTACAAAATTCAAAAGAGTATCAGAATGTCATAAAACATTTCAACAACAACAATGGAAGCTAAATACAAGTGGTGTTGCCTTTAAATTATTAGAGGGAATATTTTTATCAACCTAAATTCCATCCCCTTTCAAATTGATGCGAAAATGTCAGAGTGGAGTAGATAATACCTTCAGATATGCCAAAATCTTATCTTCTATGCAGTCTTTTTCAGCAAGATACTGAGAGTACCAACAAAGATGAAGACATAGGATTCAGAAAACAGGAGATCCAAAGAGAATAAAAAGGAGGTTATTTTCTCAAAATTATTTAACATTTGTTCCTTGGTTCTCCAAAGAGTACAATTAAACACCCTAAAAAGAAGATAAAAATCTTTAGAAAATGTTTTCAGTGTGATCACAATTCTTTTATTGGACTGTTTTAAAGAACCAGTTAAAAAAATAAAGTGGGAGTACAACTATTGTTGTTGTTGTTAAGTGCTGTCGAGTCAATTCCAACTCATAAAGACCATGTATATGGTTTCTGAGGAGCAGCTGGTGAGCTGGAACTGCCAATCTTGCAGTTCAAACCAACCTTGCAGTCCAGCACATCAACCTGCAGCACCACACCAGGACTCGGGGAGTACAATTAAACACACCAAAAAGAAGATAAATCATGGAGAGAGAGGGATTGAGAGCTGGCAGCCAGGAGGCAGACTTGCAGAATGTGCCCTTTGGTGGTGTAAATTATTATATATGCCTTTGTGTTTTCTTTTCTTTCTTTCTTTTTTTTTTTTTTTAAAGAACCAGTTGGAAAAATAGAATGGATGAAATGGGGAAATATTCTATTTACAATAGTGGTTTATAATAATGGCATTGTTGTTGTTGCATTATTGTTGTTGTTAAGTGACATCTCATCTAGTCCTTTCTATTGGGTTTCCAAGAAGCAACTCTTGGGTTTGAACTGCTGACATTATGGTTTGCCATACAGTGCTTATTCTACAATGTCACACCAGTAGTCCATAATAATGACATACCTAACAAAAAGAAACTAGGAATCAGTGCATATAAATGAGTAGTCAGAGGTATTGGAGAAAAATCTATAGAATTGGGCATCATGTTGTTGTCATTAGATGACATTGAATTGGTTTAGACTCAAAGCAATCCCATTTTAAACAGATCAAAGCACTGCCTAGTGCTGTGCCATCCTTAGAATTGTTATATATGAGCCCATTGTTGCTGTCATTGTATAATCCATCTCATTAAAGGTCTTTATATTTTCATTGATCTTTCACTTTATCAAGCATCGTAAGATAAAAAAGTAGACAATGTTTTAAAGAGGAGAGAATTGAGAACAGTATGAATAGCTGGTGGTGGTTGTTTAGTGCCATCAAATTGGTTCTGACTTACAGCAACTCTGCATAGGGTCTCTGAGTCTTTAAATCTTTGCAGGAATAGAAAACCTCATTTCTCCTGTGGAACTACCATTGGTCTTGAACTACCAATCTTGTGGTTCACAGTCAAGCACTTATCATTACTTAGCCAAAACTGAAAAGCTATTTAGAGTTTATGCAAAAGGAAGACTAAAAAATATGAGTAGTAGAAGAGTCAATTGGCACTCATAGTAAAAGACATACATGACGAAAACAACAAACTTTTACTAAGAGCAAAACATTTAACCAATAAGAAGTCAGTTTCATAATAAGATATCAAGATACTTCATGCTATCAAATTTACCGGTACTAATAATTTAAAAAAATGAAATTTCACTTAGTATGATAGTGGTTGCTTTAAAAGCTTGGTAATAAAGGTAAGGTTACATTTAAACATAATATAATATCTGTCTTAACCCATATTTTAGAATTATTCTTAATGGAGAAACACTAGGAGATTTCCTAATGAAGAAATGAAAATGATACCCTGCTATTATGTGACTTTAATGAAAATAAAATAAAATAAAACTATAAAATTTAAAATACAGGGCAAAACCATTGCAGATAATATGAAAAATTGGATAAGAATTCAGTAAGGTGGCAAGACATAAAATGAATATACAGAGATCAATGCCATTCATGCAGAAACTAATGTAGAACAAAATGACACATTTCAAAGCCCCAAGAAATATAAATTGTCAAGTAAGAATCTTAGCTATCATTTTTAACAAACCACTGTGAGGAAGACATTAAAATACTACTAATGTAGGACTGCCACCACTTGTCTGTCAGTTTGTTGTACTGTCATGGCTTGTGTTTCGCTGTGGCACTTGCATTTTAAATACTGCAGAGTCATCCAGAGTGGACAGGTTTCACTGGAGCTTCCAGACTAAAGCTGACTAGAAATAAGGGGAGGTGGACTATTTCGGAATGAATATTCATTGAAAATGGTATGGATAGCAGCAGAACATGGTCAGATGTAGTATTGGAAGGTGAAAACATTGTGAATAGCAACAGAACACTAAAAGATACTGTGCTGGAAGATGAACCTCTCAGGTTGGAAAGCACTCAAAGTACAGGTGGGGAAAAACTGCCTCTTCAAAGTACGGTTGAAGTGAATGGAGCAGAGCTTTCAGGACCTTCATTTCCTGATGGGGTATAACTCAACATGAAGAGAAACACCTGTAAACATATTTTAATGATCAGAATATGGAAAATACAATTATGAATTTAAGAAAATTAGAAGTTGTCAAAATAGAATGGAACACATAAACATATATGTCCTAGGCATTAATGAGTTGAATGGATGCAAAGTCATTTGAAATGCAAGATTGGTGGTTCAAGCTCATCAGTCGCTCCTCGAAAACCCTATACAGGGTCATTATGATCATTGAAAGTACCATAGACAGCCAGAACAGCAAACAAACTTGTCTTGAAAGAAGTATAGCCAGTGTGTTCCTTGGAAGCCATGACGGTGAGACTGTCTCTTATACTATGTTAGCAGGAGTGACCATTCCCTGGAAATCATCATGTGGGATAAGATAGATGTTGGTGAAATAGAGAACCCCAGTGAGATGGATTAAAACTGTGGTAGCAGCAATGAACTCAAAGTTAAGAAGTGCAAAGATGGAATTGGACTGGGAAGTATTTTATTTGCTGTGCATAGGGTCACTATGAGTCAGAACTGACTCAATGTCTAACAACAACAACATGAAAGTAAGGCTGAGGTCTCATAGCTCAAGCCAATCAATTGGCATAATGTAATTTTTAAAGTTTGCGTTCTATCTCCCAGTATGGTGAGTAGTGTTTGGTGTCTTAAAACTTTTGGACCTCCATCTATGATACAACTATTGGTGTTTTTTCATCAGTAACATAAGATAAAGATGTAAATCCAAAAACCAGAGAAGGTACTGGACTACAAGACTATCTTCATCTTGAGGTCAGAATAACTAGATGGTGCCCAGCTACCACTACCGAATGTTCTGATTGGCAGCAAAATAGGTGAATCCTGGGAGAAAAACAGGGATAAAGAAGAAATATGTGGAACAAAATGTCAAATTGTTGAAGAATGCAGACATACGGGGCCTACTAAGGATGGAGGAATTCCCTGAATTGTTCTTCAGAATTTAAATTGAAGCTTCTCCCTGAAATCACCTTTAAACTAGGTAAAAGTTAAACCCAAAAAGTAAAACTTGGCACCATTGAGTATTGTTTTAAAAAACAAAAAATCTATATAATACCTATAAAGGGAAACCTCTATTTAAAGATATAGAACAGCATGCTGATGGACAAGTCAAAGGAAGTGAATCAACTAAAATAGAAATAAAAAGAACGTGGTCACAATGTGAAGAATGGAATCATGATGTCCAGAAATCAAGGAACAGAAATAGAATCTTGGGATTAGCAGTCCAGTGCTTATCCTTCAGTGCCACATCAGGACTCTCCAGTATGTATGTTCTACTAAAAGATATTGGGGAATTGTAATGTGGTACCATAGAATAAGCATTAGACTGATAACTCCAAGGCCAACAGTTTAAACCCACTAACTACTCCCTGGAATTCCTATGCAGGACAGCTATGAGTTGGAACCAATTCAATGGCACTTAATAACAACAACAAATGATACTAGAAGTCTTGAACAAACAGAAATACATAAAATGCTCTTGACAAATAGTTTTATCAACATTATGTTATTATCGCTAAATTATTTTAACAACTTCAGTATGACTCTCAAGAGCCTTTTTGCAACAATGGTTAAGTATTTGGCTGCTAATAAAAAGGTTCGTGGTTCAAATGAACATAGTGGTTCTGTAGGAGAAAGGAAGGTGATCTGCTGCCATAAAGATTACAACCTAGAAATCCCTATGGGGCAGTTCAAGTCTTCACGTGAGTCAATATGTGTAGCATTCTTTTTTTTTTTTGTAAAACAAGAGTATTTCTTTGCAAGTAGACAATTTAAAAATCATATAAGAAAACAAACAAAAAAAGAAGAGCCAGAAAAGTCTGAAAATTTTAATTTAATTAAAAGAAGAGTGGAGAGACAGACACTGCCAGATTATTTGACTACATATCTGTTAACAATGTCTTGATTTTAACCATATATAAAACTTCAATAGATGAAAGAGTACAGCAGAAACCATAGATAAATAGATGACCCATTGTCATAGAGTAAGCAGAAAATTCAGGAATATACCTCAATATAAATGACAAGCTAACATGTGATCAATGTGACGTATCAAATCAGTTGAGATGTCACAGCCTATTCAATAAATGGAGTTGACAACATTTCATAGCCAAGAGGAAAAAGTAAGTCAAATTTATTCATCAATTCAGACAGCAGGATAGTTTCAAATTAATCATTTATATTTGGAAAAAATATCAGAAACAGCTACTCAATTATTTTACAACTTTAAAGAAAAGAAGAGATTGATAAAATTTAATGATCATAACAAAAAATTATGAAAAATAAAGCAATGTTAAAAGACAAATAGAAAATTGTGGAATTGTTTTCAACTCATACTAAAAAAGTATTTTGTTTTTCCTTTATTATAAGACTTCCTAGAAAAAATTCATTTAAAATTATTGAACAAATATAATTTAAATAAATATAAAACAACATCTTAAATGTATGAAAAGACGCTTAGTATCACTTATAGTAGGAATTATAAGTGGAATACTCTTTTCACACTATCAGAATACTAAAAATACAGATGTTTTGTAATGCACAATATTTTTAAGTGAAAGAGGAAGTAGGTTATTTCATACATTTTGGGAGGGAGTGTAAGTTGATCTATCCACTTAGGAAGTGATTTGGTAAGATCTATCAAAATTTGAATGCTTGTGTTTTGAACCAACATTCTTATTTCTTACCATTTATTTTTTTGTACACTTGTTCTCAGATTAATTTGTGTAAATAAAAAGTTACTTATTAGTTTATTCACTTCACTGTTGTTTGTAAGAGCAAAGATTGGCAATAAATAAATATCTAACAGTAAGAAAAGAATTACAATATCAGTTCAGGTAATGTTCAACCACATATACATCCATGGTCCCATAAGGTTATAACAGGGTTCGGAATTTCCATCTGGACAATAGTAACAGCTTTCCATAGGCAACATTTGTGTTTCATGTGTCTTGTATGCAAAGTGATTATGCTACCAAGAGTATAATGGGATAATACATATATAACATATAATACATATGTCATTGGCTTATTATGTACTTTACTGTAATTTCTATCTAAAAAGTTGACCATATAATAGCACATGCTTTAGCTCACAGGCAGAAGCATCCAATCTCTGGTGCATCATGCATCTTTTGAGTGTTATAGGATTATTTTTCTGTTTAACTTTCTTTTGAAAGCATTAGCAAGAAGTACATCATGGCACCCAAATGTATTAAAACCAATGTTAATGATAGAGGAGTCCTGGTGTGGTACTGTGGGTTAATGTGCTAGTCTGCAAAGTTTGAACTTCAAGGTTGGAGGGTCAAGCTAATCAGCCTCTCCTTGGAAAACCTAGATAGGGTTGCGATGGGTCAGAACTTACTCTACGGAACTTAACAGCAACAGCAATGATAGAGGCAGAAGGGAAGTATCAATTTGGAAGTGAAGCAAAATGTTATTAAACACTAAGAGTAAAACTCTGCATGCTACTGCTGGCAATTTAGGCATATCACACTCAACAATCAAGACACTTCAAAAAACAAGAAAACACTCTCTAAGTTGTTAAAGGATCAGCCCTTCTGAAAGCTACAAAACTGAAAAAATGATAAATTCTCTACATCTATATCAGATATGGAGTCCTGGTGTGGTACTGTAGGATAAGCACTGGATCACTAACTGCAAGGTCAGTGGTTCAAGCCTACCAGATGCTCCTCAAGAATCCTATAAAGGGTCACTATGAGTCGATAAAGTCTCAATAGCACTTAACAGTAACAACAGATCACATACAAGGAAACTGCTAATGATGTGGGCTGAAACTAAACAGAAAGGAATTCCCCTAAATTCATCAATGAACACTGCTACAGAATAGTAGAATGATTTTAAAATTCATTAGAAAAGAAAGTATTATAAAATTTTCAAATAATTTATGAAGAAATTAATTATGAGAGTGTTCACCATTAAAATGGACTCTTAAAATGTAGTCATTAAAGCTGTGTTGTGTTGAACCAATAAAAATTCACATGGCAATGACATGGAACATAGAAATGTAATTATATTGTGCAAAATGTTGTTGTTGTTAAGTGTCATTGAGTCGGTTCTGACTCACAGCAATGCTGTATAGGATTTTCAAGGAGCAGTTGGTGGGTTTGAACTAACCTTGAGGTTCCAACTTCCCTTGCAATCCAATGCCTAACTAAATCGCCATATGCACAAGATGTGGTATAAGAGAAATAGTGATGTCAGTGGAGAAAGTATGGGCTATCCAACAAATAGCACTGAAATAACTAGGCAAGGATTTAGGAAAATAAAATAAAATTAGATCTCTATTTCATTTCTTAATTACTGTAGAGTTGGTTTCCACTTACAATGACCTTGTATAAGGTTTCTGAAGCTTTAAATATTTTGCAGGAGCAGAAAGCACTCTCTTTCTCCTGCTGAGTGGCTGGTCGGTTGGAACCGCCGACCTTGCAATTTGTAAGTTATCTTTGGAGCTACCATGCTCCCTTCTATGTTATACCATATTGAAAACAAATTCTAATAGAACCAAAGAAAAATATAACACTTTCAATAATGAACCTCGCCCCAAGAGAATTCTAGATATTCTTCATGAAGTTGGGGTGGTTGCATTTTGAATCTTTATGTCCAAACACCATTTAAAATGTTCTGTGAATAAACCTAATTAGAACTCTGTTAGAGAAGAGCCCTCTCAGAACTATCTCAATTTCAATGACCCATAAAAAGCAGTTATTGCAAATCAGTTCTTCACAGGCAGTTAAACAGAAGCTTCTATTGCTTACGATGCAACCTATTTTCTTCACTAAAAATTCACAGCTGTTCTATCTTGTCAGTTTGAACCATCCAACAATCGTAGTTTTGATTATACTTTTTAGTTCTCATCCTATAGCAGGTACCCAAATGATTCTTGTAATTGACCCGTCTTCTAGGTTGTGCTGCTGATACATGGCTATTTTGCTCAAAAGGCTCTTGATTTGTGCTGGAACTCCAAACCTAGATACTCAGCATGAAATTTTATTTTCTTGAGTTTTTCCCTTAGAATCAGTTTCTACATGAATTCATAGTTTTCCTGTTACTACACTGCCTTCAATTCTGATATTTGATCTTGGAAAATAGACAACAAACAAACTACAAAAAGTAAAATGAACTTTTTTTTTTTTCAAGTATTTATTTTCCCTTTCCTTTCTCTGTTCTCATCAAAGAGTTTTACTCTTTGAGTCTCAAATCTGGCAATCATATTAAAATAGAAATATTTTAAAGCAAGTGAGGTATCTGGATATGTACTGTATCCAGAGTATTTCTACCTTTTTTTTTCTTGTTTTCTTGTTACTTACTTGTTTTATTTACGTTTCTGTCTGTTCGTCTGCTTGCTTGTTTATAGAGCAGGCATACAGATAGTGTCAAAATATATCTGGCTTCAATCCCATATGTACCTCTTAAATGTTGGACCACAGACACATTACTTAACCTTTCTAAGATTCAGATTCCTCACCCATAGATCCTACCTCATATAATTGTTATGCCCATTAATGCTCAAATATGATGAGAACAAGAACAGCATATACACAGATCTGCAATACCACGCAGAATGGGGGGGGGGGATTGCTTCAAAATAAGACAGTTATTGCAGCAGACAATTCATCTTATAACTCTAGTTTGTATCTAAATAATCTTCATTTTGAAACCTTCTGTGGAACTTCAGGATAAACACTGGACTGCTAACAGCTAGGTCGGGTGTTCAAACCTACCAGCTGCTTCTCTGAAACTCTATACAGGGTTGTTACACGTCGAACCAATTTGACGACACTTAACATGAAGCCAAACCAAAATTAATATCAACAGATACCCCTGTTGTTTAGCAAACTGATATTCATACATTTTATTTTTATTTTGAGATAAAATTATTTCTGAATGAAGTCTTCAAGACTTGAAAAAAGAAAGTGCCTTAAATACAGAGAACACAACATATATCACTTCCTTGGGCTAAAATTGTCGTATAAACTTTTAAATGATAGTTTTAGATAGAAGAAGAAACAAATTTAGAAGCAAGGATGGCAAGACTTTGTCTCATTTGCTTTGACATGTTGACAGGAGGGATCAGTCACTCTAGAAAGGCATCATTATTGGTAAAGTAGACTGTCACCAAAAATGAGGAAGACCTTCATTGAGAAGGATTAATCCAGTGGCTACAGCAATGGACTTAAATATAGCAATGATTTTGAGGATGGAACTCAACTGAGAAGCATTTAGTTGTGTTATGCATAGGGTCACTATGAGTTGCAACTATCTAAAAGGCAGCTAACAACAGTAACAACAGACTTAAAACAAGAAGGATTCAAAGATAGTACAGAGAGGCCCTATATACCTCCACCCAATTTTTAACTGTCTTTACATTTTACATTGTTGTTGTTAAGTGCTGTCAAATTGCTTCTGACTCATAGAGACCTTGTATAGGGTTTCCAAGGAGCAGTTGGTGGGTTAGAGCCAAAGACCTTTTGATTAGTAGTCTGTGTTTATCCTACAGTGTCACACAAGGACTCTACATCTTCATAGCTAATGAACCAATTGTGTTGCATTGTTATTCTGAAATTCATAGTTTCATTATGAATGCCCTCCCTAATATACCCTGTTATTGTTAAGCTTCCATTTATATACTATAGTATGCAGTCATCATGTCTCCTTAGGCTTCTCATAGCTGTGAAGGTTTCTAAGACTTGTGTGTTTTGGATGACCTTGACAGTTTTGAGGAGTCCTTATCAGGTTCTTTGCAGAATCTCTGTCCATAGGAATTTGGAAGAAGACAGAGGTTATTCTGAAATGCACTGTTTGGAAGCAAACTACTAAGTGTAAGTTCAGACTTAAGTGTTAAGGAGCTATGGCCTATTTCATTGATAGGGTAGCATATACACAAATTATTTTAAACAGGAAATCTGTATCTTCTCTCCTATTTATTTTTTATTCAATCATTTTAGTATCAGTATGGACTAATAGATATGTATTTTCATATATTTTTCTAATAAATCAATACTATGTGATTTTTTGTTGTTCTTGTTTAAATTGCTCCAAATTTGGACAATAAGAATTCTTGCAGGTAGATCCTGTGTTCTTTGATAAACTCCCATCTTGTGTCTATAAAGAACTTCATTACTTTCTCAGGCTCATCTTGTATATTCTCTGCCACAGCATGGGCTTGGTTTTCAGTTTAGCATGCTATCCTAAGTGTTCTATAATATATTATACATCAGGTTGCTATTTACTTTGACTTGAATAAAGCCATACAGAATAAACAACTTCAGAGAACAAACATTTACCACTTTCGTTGAGTTCTCTAGATAGACAGACAGATAGATAGATAGATAGATAGATAGATAGATAGATAGATAGATAGATGATAGATAGATAGATAGATAAGATAAATGATAGAGATGAATAGATACATATTTTAAGGATATGAATCACAGAGAATGGGAACTGGTTTGGGTTTTCTTGAAAGTTTTGTGTCAACTTGTCTAGGCTTGGATTCTCATCGGTTCTGCATCTCAAGTGCAATGGTTATCCATGATGAGATCTAATATAACATAATCACTTCTCCTATGTTGCGATCTGATATGATCAGTCCTGATCAGATATAATTATCTCATGTTTTCTAAATACTTATTTGATGTTAATGAAGTCAGATGTTAATCTACAGGATTAGGTTGTATCTTGAGTCAGTCTCTTTAAGATACAAAAGGAGAAAGAAGTGAGCAGAGAAAGAGGGTCTGACTAAAATCAAGAAAGAAGAATTGGTAGTAGAGTGTGTCCTTTGGACCTGAGGTCCCTGCATTCCAAAACTCAGAGATCAAGAGGAATGAAACCAAAATGCATGGAGAACTCCAAGGAATGCAAGGTATACTGATGTTGAAAGTAGACAAGGATCTTTCTCCAGATATAGTGCTCTGAATTCAGACTTCTAGTCCCCTAAAATATGATGTCCCAAACTGTGATATAAATATCATTTATATCCCATGTGAATAAAGTTTTACTAAAGGGAATCAAAAAATGGCTGGAACCATACATTGACAGACAACTTTCAAAGGTTCAAGCCAGATTCAGAAGAGGATGTGGAACAAGGGTTATCATTGCTGACATCAGATGGATCTTGGCTAAATGCAGAGAATACCACAAAGATGTTTAGCTGTGCTTTATTGACTGCACAAAGGCTTTCAATTGTTTGGGTCATGGCAAGCCATGAATAATCTTGCAAAGTATGAGAATTCCAGAACACTTAATTGTGCTCATGAGGAACCTGTAGAAAGACCAAGAAGCACTGATTCAAATAGAACAAGGGAACACCAAATTATTTTAAATAGGAAAGGTTGTATTCTTTCACCATATTTATTCAATCTGTATGCTGAGCAAATAATCAGAGAATCTGGATTATATGAAGAAAAACATGGCATCAGGATTGGAGGAGATGCATCAACAACCTGCAATATGCAGATGATACAACCTTGCTTGCTGAAACCAAAAGGACTTAAAAAACTGATGAAGATCAAAGACCACAGCCTTTGGAATAGCATCTCAACATAAAGAAAACAAAAATCCTCATCACTGGACCAATAAACAACATTCCTGTAAATGGAGAAACGATTGAAGTTGTCAAAGACTTCATTTTGCTCAGATCAACCATCAAAACTCATGGAAGTAGCAGTCAAGAGATCAAATGATGTATTACATTAGGCAAGTCTGCTGCACAAGACCTCTTTAAAGTACTGAAGTGCAAAGATGCAACTTTGAGGAGTAAGATGTGTCTGACCTAAGCCATTGTATTTTTAGTAACCTCATATGCATGTGAAAGTTGGACCGTAAATATGGAAGACTATAGAAAAATTGATGCATTTGAGTTATGGTGCTGGAGGAGAATATTAAAAGTACCATGATCTGCCACAAATATATATTTTGGAAGAAGTACATTTAGAATTCTCCTTGGAAGCCAGGATGGTCAAACTTCATCTTTCATACTTCAGACATATTTTTAGGATGGACAAGTCACTGGAGAAGGATGTTACGTTTGGTAAAGTGGAGGGTTGAGAAAAAGAGGAAGACCCCCAACAAGATGGATTGGCAGGGTGGCGGCAGTAATGGGGTCAAGTGTAGCAATGATTGTGAGGTTGGGCCGGGACTGGGTGGTATTTTATTTTGTTACACATAGGATTGCTATGAGTTGGTACCAACTTGATGGCACCTAACAACAACAACAAACTGAGAAAGAATAAATTCCTATTTGGTATAGCCACCCACTTGTGGTATTTCCGTTATAGCAGTACTAGAAAACTAAGACATGTACTTCTTAGAAGAAGATACTAAACCCATTGCCACTAGGTCAATTCTTACTCATAGTGACCATGTAGAGCAGAATGGAACTACCTCATAGGGTTGCCATGACTGTGAGACTTTGCAGATGTGGGTTGTCACGTATTTCTCCTGTAGAGTGGCTAGTGAGTTCAGGTCCTGCCCATTTAGTTGTCAGTTGGAGAGGTTCTTGACCACTGGGCCCTAGGGCACCCAACAAGAAAATGTTTCCACAAAAACCAGAAGAGAAAGCTTAAAATGAAAAAAAAAAAAAAAAAAAGATTTGTTGAATGGAAAACTAATTTGCTTTGTAAACTTTCACCCAAACCACCACAAAAAGGGATTTCCTTAAGTTCTTAAAAAAGACACAAAGGATCAATAGCAACAACATATAAATCATAAAGCATACACAATAGAAGAGACAACACATAAAAAAGAAAAATTAAGACAGCACACCAAAAACAAAGTGGAGATCAATAAACAAATGAAAGAACAAAATAAGAGACTCAACAAGCAGGTTAAAAATATATATAAAAAAGAAACAGCTTAAAGAACTGAAGAATAAAACACCTAAATTAGAAAAAGCAAGAGAAATAGTCAGCAATAGAATTGAAAAGACAGATAATTGAATACACGAATTAAAAGACATAAGTGAATCAGTAAATTTGAAGGCAAAATAATGGAACTTATCAAATATCAAGGAAAAAAAGAACAAAGATAAACAAACCTAAAAGAAATATGAGATTTAATTCAGAAATCTAACATTATAATTATTGAACTCCCAGAGCACTATGACTAAGGCTTGTAAGCAATTTTCCAAGAAATAATCAGCTAGAATCTCCCAAATATGAACAGAGAACCAAGCCTGCAAATAGAGAAAACTACTTGAACCCCAATTAGAAGAGACACAAAAAGATAAACTCTATACCATGCCCTAATAAAATACTTAAAAATCAAAAACAAGGAGAGAATTCTTTAAGCACTAAGGAGAAAATACAATATAACATACCAAGGTTCTTTCGTAAGAATCAGTGAGAATTTCTCCCCTGAAACTACAGAGGCTGGAAGACAATAGAGTGACAAATATAAAATATTAAACAAAAACAATTGCAAACCAAGAATTCTATACCCAGCAAAGATGTCATTAAAAAATGAGGGAGAAAAGCAAGACATTCTCAAAAAACATAAGCTTTGGGAGTTTTCCACTAAAAAATACAGTTCTGCAAATATTACTCAATGGATTATTCTAAATGGAAATTCAGGAACCTTAAATAAAAATTTATATCTATACATTGGAGGCAAAAAGAAGTGCGAGAGAGAGATCTCCAAAAAATACAACATTTTGTTGTATAGTAGTCAAAAGCATTAAAAGTTAAATTATAGAAGCAGTGCAGCGTCAAGTTTGTAAGAAATAAGTACAAACAAAGTAAACATATCAAATATAGGCTGCATATTGGTGTTAATGGAGATAGGTTTATTGTGTTAGCTGTATGTTACCTGTCATTTATGTTAAATGCTGTTGCAGTTGAAAGTTATATAATGTATACCATGTGGTTGTTAAGGTTGTTGTTGTTGTTAGGTGCCATCGAGTCAGTACCGACTCATAGTGACCTTATGCACAGCAGAACGAAACATTGCCTGATCCTGGGCCAACATTACTACTGTTGCCATGCTTGAGTCCATCAATGCTGCCACTTGACCAATCCATCTCTTTGGGAGTCTTCCTTTTTCTCTGACCCTCCACCTTACCAAACATGATATCCTTCTCCAGCAACAGGTCCCTCCTGACAATATGTCTGAAGTATGAGAGACGAAGTTTGGCCATCTTGGCCTCCAAGGAGCATTCTGGCTGCATTTGTTTCAAAACGGATCTATTGGTACTATTGGCAGCCCACGGCACTTTCAATATTCTCCTCCAACACTATAACCCCAAAGCATCAATTCTTCTACGGTCTTTCTTATTCACTGACCAGCTTTCACATGCATATGAGGTTATTGAAAATACAATGGCTTGGGTCTAGTGCACCTTAGTCCTCAAGCTGACATCTTTGCTCTTCAACACTTTAAAAAGGTCTTGTGCAGAAGATTTGCCTAATGCAATACGTCATTTGATTTCTGGACTGCTGCTTCCATGAGTGTTGATAGTTGATCCAAGAAGAATGAAGTCCTTGACAACTTCAATCTTTTCTCCATTGATAAGAATGTTGTTTATTGGTCCAGTGGTGAGGATTTTTGTTTTCTTTACATTGAGATGTAATCCATACTGAAGGCTGTACTCTTTGATCTTCATCAGTAAATGTTTTAAGTCCTCTTCACTTTCAACAAGCAAAGTTATATCATCTGCATATAGCAGGTTGTTAATGAGTCTTCCTCCAATCATGATGACAAGTTTTTCTTCATAGAACCCAGCTTCTTGGATTATTTGCTCAGCATACAGGTTGAGTAAGTGTGGTGAAAGAACACAACCTTGTCGCACACCTTTCTTAATTTTAAAACATTCAGTATTCCCATGTTCTGTTCGAACAACTGCCTCTTGGTCCAGGTGCAGATTTCTCATGAGCACAATTAAGTGTTCCAGAATACTCATACTTTGCAATGTTGTCCATTGCTCATCATGATCCACACCATCAAAAGCCTTTGCGTAGTTAATAAAGGACAGGTAAACATCTTTCTGATATTCTCTGCTTTCAGCCAAGATCCAACAGACATCAGCAATGATATCTCTCGTTCCACGGCGTCTTCTGAATCCAGCTCGAACCTCTGGAAGTTCTCTGTCAATGTATGCTTACAGCCGTTTCTGTATTACCTTTAGTAAAATTTTACTCTCATGAGATATCAAAGAGATTGTCCAATGATTTCAGCATTTCATTGGGTCACCTCTCTTTGGAATGGGCATAAATACAGATCTCTTCCAATCAGTTGGCCAGATAGTTGTCTTCCAAATTTATTCACAGAGAGGAGAGTGTGCCTCTTGTGCCACCTCACTTTCTTGAAAGATTTCCATTTTTATTCCAGCAATTCCCAGTGCCTTTTTCTTTGCCAATTCCTTCAGTGCACCTTGGTATCAATGGCTATCACTGGTATCCTTCTGTATCATTGGCTCTTGATCATATACTAACTCATGAAACAGTTGAATGTTAACGATTTCCTTCTGGTACAGTGACTCTGTGCAATCCGTTCATCTTCTCTTGATGCTTTCAGTAATTTGCCCAGCGAATCTTTCAGTAACAAAAATCGAGGCTTGAATTTTTTCTTCAGTTTCCACAACTTGAGAAATGCTGAGCGTGTTCTTTCTTTTTGGTTTTCTAATTCCAGATCTTTGCACATTTTGTTGTAATATTTGGCTGTATCTTCTCAAACTGATCTTTGAAATTTTCTTTTAAGCTCTTGGACCTCCTCATTTCTTCCATTTGCTTTAGCATCTCTACACTAGAGAGCAAGTTTCAGTGTCTCTTCTGACATCCATTTTGATCTTTTCCTTCTTTCTTGTCTTCTTAATGACTTTTTGCTTTCTTCATGTATGATGTTCTTGACATCATCTCACAACTCTTCTGTTCTTTGGTGTTTCGTGTTTAATGTATCAAATCTGTTTTTCAGATGATCCCTAGATTCAGGTGGGACATATTCAAGGTCATATTTTGGCTCTTGTGGACTTGTCATTTATGGCAGAAGTCTGCACTGCACTTCTCCTCTTAGCAAATTTTGAGAACATAAAAACTCTTTTGTTTTTTATCCCTCAAACTTTACCTCTTGTATCTCTTTTGTTTCCCTGAAATTTCATCCAATCTCCAACGAATCAGTATCCTAGGAAAATATCCAAATCATTTGCAAATGGCTTCTCTACTAAAAATGTCCAGTTCCTGTTGCTAGCTTTGCTTCTCTCAGGACAGATTTGCACATTCTTCTGCTAGCCAATGGTGCATTCAATATTCTTCACCAACACCACAGTTCCAAGTCATTCATTTTTATTGTTGTTATTGTCAAGTGCCATTGAGTCATTTATGACTTATAGTGACCCTGTATAGGGTTACCAAGTAGTGGCTGGTGAGTTTAAACTGCCAACCTTGTGGTTCAAACCATATTTATAGTCCAATGCTTATCCTCCTCCACCACATCAGGATTCCTTACTTTTTCTTAGGTCTTCCTTATTCCATGTCCTGTTTTCACATGCATATGAGGAAATTGAAAATGCATAGCTTGAGCCAAATGCACTTCAGTACTCAAAGTGGCATATGTGTTAACCATTAAGAAACTACCAATAAGAGACATTCATAAGAAAAGAGGGAAAACAGAAAAATGGCTCATCTCAAGGAAACAACCAAATACAAATGAAACCAGAAAAATCTGAATTAAAGACAAGGATGATATGAAACAGTCAAAAAGCAAATAGGAAAATAAATAAGGTAGACACTTCCTTTTCAGTAATATCTGTAAATGCAAATGGTCTAAATGTCCCTTACAAAAGGCAGAAAATAACAGAGTGAATTAAAAAGCAATCAAACATGATACAATCTTTTGTTGTCTACAAGAAATTCAATGGCAATTTAAAAATATAACATTTTTCATATTAAAACCCTATACAGGGTCATTATGAGTCACAACCAACTTGATGGCACTTATCATCAACAAAAAAAAACGATTATATCATATTGTCTTTCCATTTGGATAATATATATGAAGATGGAAAGATGTATGAAGACAAGAAAATGGATGGCACTATAAGATTAAAAGAGTCCAGGGGTCTGGCAAAATCTAGGCTGAATGAAATAGTTTAAATCCAGGTATAGGGTTAAAGGATCTTTGAGGCTTACAGATATTAGTGCAGTGGATAAAATGTGTAACAGGTAGATGCAACTGGGCAAATCTCTAAATTAGACACTGTTTTAGAAATCCCTGAGTGGTTCAATCAGCTAACATGCTCAGTTACTAACATAAATATTTGGGGTTCCAGTTCAACCAGAAGTACTTTAGAAGAAAGACCTAGTTATCTGCCTTTGAAAAATCAGTTATTGAAACATAGAGTGCATTTCTACTCTGATACTTATGAAATTACCATAAGAGTTGGAATTGACTAAATGGCAATTTAAAAATGTAATATTATTCATATTAAAATCAACTTAATATCTATAGCATATATAATTTTGTGCTCAATAACTCCATTCTCTCCCTAGTTCTTTGTGTTGATCTTGTCTTTCAAATTGCATCTTTGTACATTATATACCCATCAACACAGATTTATAGTCATTGCTTCACTCCATTGCCTTTAAATCAGGAGAAAAAGGAGATTTACAAATAGAAAGTTCATTTTTACTGTCCTTTATATTTACCCATGTCATTATCTTACTTCTTTAAGCGGATTCAAATTATTAACTAGTGAACTTTTATGTTAGTTTGAAAAACTCCCTTTAGGTTTTTTGATTTTTTTTCTTAAGGCTTCAGTGATAATTTCTCTCTCTCTTTTTAAAATCACAGTGCTTTACTTTCTCTTGCAATTTGAAACACAGATAGTTTTTGATAGATATAGAATTTTCCTGTGAGAGTTTCTCCCTCCCCAACACTTTGAATATGTTATACCACTGTTTTCTGCTCTACATGATTACTGAGGAGAAATCAGCTCTTAATCTTGCTGAGAATCCCTTGGAGCGACTATTCACATCTTTCTTTCTGCTTGCAAGAGCTCCTCTTTGTCTTTGCCTTTCAATTGTTTTATTGTAATATATTTAAATGTGAATCTCCGAGTTTGTCCTATTTGGAGTTCATTGGTCTTATTATATGTATAGATTAATGTTTTACATTATATGTGAGAAGTTTTCAGCTATTAGATGTTCAGATATTCTTTCTTCACTTTCTTTTCATTAATCTCCTTTTAAGAATCCCATCTGGTACAATTGATGGCATCCCATAGGCCTCTGAGGCTTTTTTTCATTTGTATTAATTCTTTTTATTTCTGTTCCTCAAATTGTATAATTTCAATTGGTTCATCTTCAAGTGTTTTGATTCTTTCTTCTGCCTCTTGAATCTGTCACTAAGCCCTTCCATATACTTCATTTCAGTTATTGTACTTTTCAACTCTAAGATTACAATTTGTTCCTTTTTTATATATAATTTCTATTTCTTCATTGATGTTCTTTTTGGAGGAGACACAATTCTCAGACTTTTCTTTAGTTCTTTGTACATAGTGTCCTTCAGGTCTTTTAACACATTTGTAAAGTCTGATTTAAAGTCTTTTCCAATAAATCTTATCTCTAAATTTCCTCACAGACAGTTTCTATTAACTGTTCTTGCTTACTTTGTCTGGGTCATATACTTTTTATTTTTACTTAGCTCCTAGTTTTGGATATATGAAACAATATAATGTGACAATTCTGAAAGTCAGATTCCTCCTCAATATTAAACAATGTTGGTGTTAATAGGTGTCATTGAGCCAGTTCTGGTTCATAGAAACTATACGCATAACAGAAATACTGCTTGGTACTGTGCCATCTTCACAATTGTTCTGTTTGAGCTCATTCTTGCCACTGTGTCAATCTGTCTTGCTGAGGATCTTCCTCTTTACCTAAACAATGCTGCTGTTGTTGTTAAGCGCCTTCAAATCAATTCCAATTCATAATGACCCTTCATAGGATTTTTGAAGTGTTTAAATCTTTGCAGGCACAGAAAGTCTCATCTTTCTCCTGCAGTGTAGCTAGCAGGCTTGAACTATGGACTTTGTGGTTCACAGTCCAATGCTTATCATACAAAGTCACCACAATTCCTTAACTAAGCAGTTTAATGTGACAATTCTGAATATCAGATTTTCGCTTATACCCCAAGTTATTAATGTCTATTGTTTAGATTTTTAGAAAAATCTATATTCTTTGTCATATGTAACCTCTGAAGTCTTTGCTTCATTTATTTTTTTTTTTAAGTTGTCATCAAGTCAATTCTGACTCATTACAACTATACGTGTAACAGTGTGGACTTTTCTATAAAATTGTCTTGTCTGTATTTTTTATGGAAACTGATTCCTGGGTCTTTCTTCTGTGTTACTGCAGGGTAGAGCTGAACCTCCAACCTTTAGATTAGTAGACAAAGACAAACCATTTGCAGTATCTGACTGTCAGTTAATTTTGTCAAAACTGAAGGATTCAGTTTTGACTCATAGCTTTGGTTTCCAAAGATGTAAATCATTTTGAGAGCAGAAAGCCAATGAGTATCTGGTGGATTTCAACTGCTAACCTTGTAGTTAGCAGCCCAACATGTAACCCACTGTAACACCAGGGCTCTCCTAAAGATTGTACAAAGGTTTTCTAAATTGGTTATAGTCAAGTTTCTCGGACTGTTCACAAGGAACTCTGCATACATTTTGGTGTTCACTTTCAACACTCAATTAGGCAGGTTAAAATTCTGCCATAACCTTCACTTTCTACCTATACAGTCTCTCAAGGTTAGCTAAAAGTGATTGTGTAGGACTTTTTCAGGAATATGCATGTAGCCCTATATATGAACATGAATTTTGAGATTCCCAGGAACATGTCAGAGTTCTGGCAGACTTCTTATGGACATGTGTTTCTCCAGTTTTTCTTTTGAAACTTTTGACTAGTATGCTTAAGGCAGGCTCACTATTAACCAAGTCAGCTAATTGTTTTAACATTGGCCTCTGGGGGGAAAAGTTGTTTCAACTGGGCAAACTCCAAGTTTAGTTATCGATTCAACTCAAGATAAGACATGTGATTGAAGTCTTCTTGGAAACAGTTGGATGAGTCAAATAATGACAGTTCTCTGTGAATGGGGCTATGAGGTACTAACTCCATCTACCCCTTCTGGTGGTTACTGGACTGCTGGTTTTCACCATGATTGTGGGCTATTGCTTTTCAAAGTTACTGAGAAGCTGGGGCTAGGGGAATGGGAATCACTCACTTACTCACTCACTCCCTGCTATCCAGTGGATTCAACTTATAGCAACCCTATATAGGGTTTCTGAGACTGTAAATCTTTATTGGAACAGAAACCCTCATATTTCTCCCATGAACCAGCTGGTGGGTTTGAATTCCCAACCATCAGTCAGTAATGCAGTACTTATCCTACAGTGCCACACTAAGACTCCTTAGGGGAATGGGAATTGGGCAAGTTAAAATATCACAAAAGTCAATGTTTTCACATAAATTCAGATAATTTTCTAGAATAAATACTTTTTTTGGTTGCTGCAAGAGTTTGATTAATTTCCAGAGTTTTGAAAAAGTTAATTCTGATAATTTTTACCAGTATTCTCTTTGTTTTTATAAAAGAAAAAAATTTTTTGAAGGTTTCTACTCTGATGTTACCCCATTTTAAATATTATACATATTTGGAACACTTTGTCTGCTTCCTTTCCAAATGACATATCTATAAAATCCAGTTGTAATTCCAGTTCATCAGGATAATCTTTATAGATAAGATATTCCTTTATGCTTTGATTTTTTTAATAGTAGCTGTATTTATAATTGATGCTAATAGAATAGCCTTTCTTTTAGGGGTTACTTAATTTCTTCCTTACTAATAGCTATAGTGCTTAGTTTATAATTCCTTTTTCCAACAAAATCATAATTATAACAAAAAGGAATTAAATTTGATACACTTCAGTTACCCCTACAGATACTGAAATAGTGCCAGGTACATATAAGGGGGCGTCAAACAGTTCTTGGAAAAGTTCCATTATCTCTTAATTAATTTTTTCCATGAACTTTTTGAAGCACCCTCATACACTGAACTTAATGGATCATTTATTTAAACGAAAATTCTGTTCTTGATTATGGAAATTTATACATGCATATATATATATTTTTTTAAAAAAACATATTATCAGAGTTGGAAGGCTTTTGAACCAGAATATTTCATAACATTGGCAGAATATAACTTGAGATAATTTTTTAAACCGTTTCTATGTGAAAAACTTTGTATCTTTTCATCACTTTCCTAAAGGATTGACTTAAGATCTCCACAGGAATTTAAATATTTAACATACCCCAAATTTTACTTGCCACAAATACTTTATAATTACTATCTTTATACTATGTCACTGCCTTTATATTCCAATAAGTAGAGAGAACCAATATGGTGCCATAGAATAAGCACTCGACTTCAAGGTCAGTCTGAACCATAAGGTCGGTGGTTCAAACTTACTAGCCACTCCTTATAAACCCTATACAGGGTCACTATGAATCAGAACTTACTCAATGGCACTTAACAACAACAACAATGACATATTTAGTTATATTTCTTTGCAGTAAACAGTTATACTTTTTTTTCTTCCTAACTCATGTTAGATTTTGGCAACTTAATATACCAATAAAACTACTTAATGTAAATTGATTACTTTTACTGATTGAATTTTTCTCACTAACAAATGTAATTTCAATGAAGAGGTTGAAGGAAATCTCCTAAAGGTAATGTAAGTCTTTCATTGAAGGTACCATAAAAAATGAGATACTCTACATTGTTGAAGTAACTCAATAAATCCAATTCTTACCAGGTTTAATCACTGCTCATTCCCATCTTTCTTTTCCCATTGCAAGACCCCATAAGTAATAAAGCAAAGTCATATTTGTAAAGACACACAAACACATACACACACACAAAGGATGGAGTAATTTTTGTCCTTCAAATAGATTCTGCCAGCTTGCATGCCAGGTTGGGTTGCTTCTCCCTGAGCCTAGCTTCAACTTTAAAATATTTATGACAAGAGCAGACCTGCCTTTTCTGATCTAAGCACTGAGAACAGTGTTGTTATATATATATATATATATATAAAATGACAATGTTTCTTCTTTTTCTTCAAGGATGCATTTCAGTTTTGCTGAAAATAAAAGATTAAGCTCAATTCTCTATTCTTTCCTCTTTTTCTTTCCTCCCAGTGAGAGAGAGAGGCAAGCAAGAACACAAAGTAATAAAATCACTCTTTGTTCAAGCAGAGACCAGAAGAGACTTTATGTAGGATAGTCTCCATCTGTGCTGCAACTGCACTAGATTATAAATGAATGTGTTCACCCCTCCTCTTGCCTGCCGTTTTCCCACACAAGTTATGTTTTACCTTAATGAAATAGAAAGGACAAAAATGATAAGTCAAAATGTAAACCTGACTCAATCAGAAGACTTTTGTCTTTTCTTAGAAAACTCTCCTGTATGTAATAGAAAATACACATACACACAATTGGAAAAAATGGGTGGATAGAAGCAAAGAAGAGAAATTATTTCTACATCAAAATTCTATTGTACCTATTAATTCATGACATCATCATTTTTTAAGGCAATATTTTAAAGGAAAGTCTGCCCCAAAGACAGATATTAATTAGAAGCAATAGTTACTTACTAGTTTGCAGAGGTATCCATAACTGAAATATTATTTTAGGGAAATCAATGTGAGTTGCAAATGTTTAAAAACTAGTGAAAAACTAACTTCATCAAAGCCTCAAAGGTTCACTTGAAAAAGAAAATACTTTCATGTGCTCTATTACTGTCCTAGTATTTAGTGCTGCTATAAAAGGAGCTCTGGTAGCGTAGTGGTTACAAATCGGGCTGCGAACCACAAGGTCATCAGTTCGAAACTACCAGCTGTTCCACAGGAGAAAGATGAGGCTTTCTGCTCCCATACAGATTTATGGCCTCGGAAACCCTGTACAGGGTCACTATGAGTCAGAACCGACTCCACGGCATACAACAACAACATAATAGGAATACCATAAATGAATGCCTTTAACAAAGAGAAATTCATTCTCTCACAGTTTAGGTTTTTGTTGTTAGGTGACATTGAGTCAGTACTGACTCATAGAGACCATATGCACTACAGAATGAAACTCTGCCTGGTTCTACATCAACCTCACAATAGTTGCTACTTTTGAATCCATTGCTGCTTCCACTGTGCCAATCCATCTCATTGGTGAGCTTTCTTTTTTTCTGACCCTCCAAACATATGGTCCTTCCTGATAATATGTCCAAAGTATGAGAGACAAAGTCTGACCATCTTAGATTCCAAGGAACATTCTAGCTGTACTTCTTCCAATAAACATTGATTTGTTCTTTTGGAAGTCCATGGTACTAATTCTCTTCCAGCATCATAACTCATTGATTCTTCTATGATCTTCCTTATTCACTATCCAATTGTCCAATTCACTGTTGTACAGTGAAATGTGAGGATAGATGTCCAAATGCAGAGAGGTAGCTCTAGGGGAAGACTTTTTCTCTTTGTTGGCTTTGGAGAACAATCCTTGTATCCTTCAGCTTTGTAAGCCCAGTGTTCCTTGAAGATATTTATGCATCCTTGGAATCAATCTTCCTCTAGATCTATCAGTTTCACAGTGCAGGGACCTGGGGTCTAAATAACACACTCCACTCCTGATTCTTCTTTCTTAGTAGTAGTAGTAGTTGTTGTTGTGTGCTGTTGAGCCAGTTCAGACACAGCGATCTTGTATAGAGCTTGCAAGAGCAGCAGGTCGGTTTGAACCACTGATTTTGTGATTACCAGCCCAATGCTTATCCTACAGCTTTCTCTGCTCCTCCCTTCTTTGATTTCTCAAAGGAGATTGATTTAAAATATCATCTAGACTTGTAGATTGCATTCAACCTCATTAACATTTTAAACATGAGGTTTTATAACACAGCATAATTACTTCAAATCATGATTGATCACGTCAGATTACATCATGCAGGAAGGGGATGTAATTTTAACATTACATTTTAACTGATGAACCACTGATAATCCTGGTCCAGTCATGTTGAAACAAAGCCTTAACTATCACAATTACTAAAACAAGAAAAGCTGATTTGAGACTGAAGAAAAATTAAAACTTACTTTTATAACTAAGAAATTTATCTATTACAATGATTTTATATGTTTTGATTCCTTTCATACCTGAGAATACGTGTCCATTACCTTCAAAACGAAAAACAACATAGCTATGTAAAGAGAACTAAGTTTTTAAGTTTTCCCCTCAAAATTCTGAAAAAGTTGCACCATTTTTTGTCCTCAGATTTTTAGTATTGAGAAGTCTGAGGACAGCTGATTTTCTTTTGCTTTATTGTCTAGCCTGAAAGCTTGACACAATCTGTATAAATAACATGGAGACATTTCAATAGAGACTCCTTGGAAGTTGGTATCTTTCTTTTAACATCCCTTATACTCAAGAGACTCTTTTGATATGTAGGCTTAGATCTTGATGCTGAATAAGAGTTTTTGTTGTTGTTGTTGTTTTTCATATTAACTATGTTTGTGTATTTCTACTTGCCTTCTTTTTCAATGTTTCCTCATATCATTTGGGGCAGTTGGTGAGGTCTGCTAGGGTTTCTTTCATTTGTCCTGCCAAATGTTGCTGACATCTACTGAGGGAGAGATTTTAAGATAACTCAGTATGTGTTTGTTAGCTGTACTATTTGTAATCGAAATTCCAATTGGTTTCCTATGTGGATTGTATTCATCCATTGTTACTAGAGATAACATATCTTTACGTTGTATCTTCTATTTGTCATTACAGTGAAAACCTGGCTCAGGATTGAGAGTTCCCTGATGGAACTCATGTGACTATCTTTCTTATAAGTACAATTTACATTTGCAGCCTGATTTTATTTTCTCATAAAAACAATACTTGATATATGCAATATAAGTTTTACTGAAACCTAAATGGACATATTGTTGATATATTTGATGGTGGTATTTATATTCTCAAAAAGATCTCCTTAAAATTATATTTATCCATACAACAAAGAAATTGGGATTAGAAAACAAAACTGGTGTTTACTGACATGCAGACTTGAAATACCCATGAGATTTCCAAAATCCAATTGGCATTCAAATTGGCTGAACTAGATAAATACAAAGGAAATAAAAGTTAGTGTGACACATGAAATTTTGGGGGGAAGGGAGCAATTTTAAGATGCAAAGTGTCACATTCAACTATTGATTCAAGAGTGAAACCATCTGGAGTATCTTTTTAGTATCTCATATTGGTCTGTGTCTTTAAAAACAACATATGTAAATTTTCAGTGATTGCTAAAATGAACTAAGCTGACTATAATCTACTTCACCCAGTGATTGTTAATGAAAACTCTGGACAGACTCCAAAAACCAAGTATCTAAGCACTTAAACATTTTAAACACGAGTAGGAGCATTGGTAGTCCTAGTGTGGTGTTGTAGGATAAGCACTGGACTGCTAACCATAAAGTGGTTGGTTCAAGTCTACCAGCCACTTCTCAGAAACCTTATATAAGGTTACTTTATGTCAGATGCACTGTAGGATAAATATTAGACCACGAGGTCAGTTTAGACCGCAAGGTTGCTGGTTCAAACTCACCAGCCACTCCTTAGAAACTCTATGAATATGAGTCAGAACTGACTTGATGGCATCTGTTGGTTGTTGGTAAGTACTGTGGAGTCGGTTCCGACTCATAGTGACCCTGCACAGGGTTTCCGAGGCTGTAAGTCTTTACGGGAGCAGAACGTCTCATCTGCCATGGAACAGCTGGGAGTTTTGAACTGCTGACCTTGAGGTTGGCAGCCCGATTTGTAACCACTGTGCTACCCAATAAGAACAACAGGAGTATTGGAGATTTAAGTCAAAATTTGAAAGTGACTCATAATGTAGTGAGAATTTTTTATCTCTTGATAATTGTTTACCTGAACCAATTCACCCTGACAGTCCCTGGATTCCAATGCTTGTCAAGCCTAGCTCCATGATAGTGTTGACATTTCTGCTTAGTATCTACCTCTCAGACACTAATTTCAACATAGCCTAAGATTTGACAGTTGTGTGCACCATGTTGGGTTCAATTTATTTGTTTCTAGGTCTTGGTCTACCATCCTTTCAATTCCTAAATTCTCATTTTTTTCAGGAAACTTCCCAAATGCTCAGATTCTGCTTTCTGCATAGCCTCTAGGCCAAACTTGGGAAATGCCCTGAGCAGAAAACAGAGTGAGCAGTTGCCCTCTTTTCTCTCCCGCCATGACCTCTGGTCTTGATTTTCTTTTGTCTAGTTTTTCTTTTTGTTTTCAGTGTAATAGTTGATCTGATACAGAGTGTTCTATGTAACCAGAGATTGAATTCTGAATAATGTACGGTCTTAAAAGGTTGTTATTTTCAAAACCATTTTAAGGATGTTTTAGAAATTAATTATCTTTTAAATCTGGGTGTGGCGCTGAGGGTTAATGCACTGGATGGCAAGGATGGTTAGAACCTCAAGGTCTGCCATTCAAGTTCCACAGCTGCTCCTGGGAAACCCTATAAAGGGTCTATACAACTCAAAAATGACTCAAAGTCACTTAAAACAAACAAACAAACAAACAAACAAACAAACAAGCAAAAACGAGTCTTTGATATTTGAAGTAGTCCTGGTGGTATAGGACTTGGTTCCTAGCCAAAAGTTTGGCCAGCCATTTGTACCCTCCAGTTGTTCCATGAGAGAAAGATGTGGCAGTATGCTTCTATAAACATTCACAGTCTTGGAAACCCTAAGATGCAGTGCAGTTCTACTCTGTCCTATGGTGTCACTATTAGTGGTAGTGCATATGGTTTTGGGTTATTTTATACTTGCAATATACTCTGAAATTTTCATTAACCTATGCAGAACTCATGATAGAATAATTGATATGCTTAGCTGGCACTCATATATTTACCATGTAGCTAATATATTGCCTTTATTTTAAGATTGTCTTTAATGTAAAAATACATGTATATTTAAGGAAGTGTTTTTCTAAGATTTTGTGAAGATTCACAAATTGTGTTTAAGAAAACATATAATATGCTGATGCTATTAAAAACAATTGAGTCTATACATAGTTACTTATGTTTGTGAATTTACATCAGTATTGAATTATTTGTTGTTGTTAGGTCCTATCCAGTCGGTACTGACTATAGCAACCCTATGCACAACAGAATAAAACCTTGCTAGGTCCTACTGCCACTGTACTGATCCATTTTGTTAGACGTCTTCCTCTCTTTCTCCAACCCTCCACTTTACCAAACATGATAAATTTTTCCAGGGACAGGTCTTTCCTGATTATATGTCCAAAGTATGAGAGACAAAGAGTGGCCATCTTGACTTCCAAGAAGCTTTCTGGTTTTACTTCATCCATCATAGATTGGTTTGTATTTTTGGAAGCCTATGGAACACTGAATGGTTTAAAATTGAGAAAGTTGTGTGACAGGGTTGTATTCTTTCACCATACTTATTCAACCTGTATTCTGAGCAAATAATCTGAAAAGCTGGGTTACATGAAGAAAAATGTGGCATCAGGATTGGAGGAAGACTCATTAACAATCTGTGATATGCAGATGATACAACCTTGCATGCTGAAAATGAAGAGGACTTAAAACACTTACTGATGAAGATCAAAGAGCAAACTATTTTTGTATTATCTTTAGCAAAATTTTACTTGCATGCGATACTAATAATGTTTTCCAATGATTTCTGCATTTCACTGGGTCACTTCTCTTTGGAATGGGTACAAGTATGGATCTCTTTTAGCCAGTTGGCCAGGTAGTTGTCTTCAAATTTCTTAGCATAGATAAGAGAGTCTGCCTCCACTCTTCAGTGCTGCATCGGTTTGTTGAAAAATTCGATTTGTATCCCATCAATTCCCAGTGCCTTGTTCTTTGCTAATGTCTTCAATGCACCTTGAACTCCTTCCTTCAATATCATTGGTATTTAATCATATTCAGGCTCTTGAAATGGTTGAACATGGATCGTTTCTTTTTGGTACAGTGATTCTGTAGATTCCTTCTATCTTCTTTTGATGCTTTCTGAATACTCAATATTTTCTCCATAGAATCCTTCAATATTTCAAGGCAAAGATTGATTTTTTTTCTTCAGTTCCCTCAGCTTGAGAAGTACTGAACATGTTTTTCCCTTCTAAGTTTTCTAACTTTGCACATTTCATTATAATATTTGACTGTATTGCACATTTCATTATAATATTTGACTGTATTCTTGAGCTGCCTTTTGTAATTTTCTGTTCAGCATTTTTATATCCTCATGTCTTCCATTTGCTTTAGCATCTCTATGCTGGAGAGCAAGTTTCAGAGACTCTTCTGACATACATTTTGTTCTCTTCTTTCTTTCTTGTTTCCTGAATGACCATTTCCTTTCCTCCTGTATAATGTTACTGTTGTCATCCCACAACTCTCCTGGTCTTTGGTCTTTAGTCTATAATGCATCAAACTTGTTCTTGGGATGATCTGTAAATTCAGGTGGGATGTGTTCAAGGTCATATTTTGGCTCTTGTGGACTTGTTTTAATTTTCTTCATCTGTAGCAATTGATGGTCTATTACACAGTCTGTCCTTGGTCTTGTTTTGTCTGAAGATATGGAGTTTTTCCACTGTCTCTTTTCACAGATGTAGTAATTTGATTTCTGTGAATTCCATCTGTGAAGTCCATGTGTATAGTCATTTTTAATGTTGTTTAAAAATTGTATTTACAATGAAGAAGTCATTGGTCTTGCAACATTCTATCATACATTCTGTAGCATCATTTCTGCACCAAGGCCAAATTTTCCAACTACAGATACTTCCTTTCTCTTTGTTTTCAACCTTTGCATTCTAATCACCAGCAACACATCTTGATTGCATTTTGGTCAAGTTCAGACTTAACAAGTTAGCACAATTATCCAATTTAATCATCATTGGCTTTAGTAATTGGTGCATAAATTTGAATAATATTGGTATTGACTGGTCTTCTTTGTAGGCATGTTGATATTATCCAATCACAAACAGCATTGTACTTCAAGACATATCTCAATACGTTATTTTTTATAATGAATATTATGCCATTCCTCCTGAATTTGTCATTCCTGTCATAGTAAACCATATGATTGTCAGATTTTAAATGACCACACCATTCCATTTCATCTAATGCCTAGGATATCAATGTTTATGTGTTCCATTTCATTTTTGACAATTTCCAATTTTCCTAAATTCATACTTTGTACTTTCCATGTTCTGATTATTAATGGATGTATACACCTGTTTCTCTTCATTCTGAGTTGTGCCCTACAGCAAATCAAGGTCCCAAAAGCTTTACTCCAGTCTCATCATCATAGTCAAGTATACTTTGAGGAGGCAGCTCTCTCCCAGTCATATTTTTAGTGCCTTCCAACCTAAGGTGTTCATCTTCTGGAACTATATCTGACAACATCTTGTGCACATCATCATGTTAGTATTAAACATTCTGGTACTGACAATGTTCCACTGTCACAAGGTTTTCAGTGACTACATTTTCAGAAGTAGTCCACCTTTCCTTCTTCCTAGTCTGTCTTTATCTGGAAACTCTGTTGAAACCTGTCCACCATGGGTGACCCAAATGTTATTTAAAATACCCGTGGCATAGCTTCCAGAATCACAGCAACACATAAGCCACCACAGTATGACAAACTGACAGACTAGTAATGGAGTATTAGGTTATAGATTTCTCATATCCTGTGCAATACAATGTCAAAATCCAGTGTTGTACAAAGTAGATTGAAATGTAAAATTGCCATCCACAAATAGATGAAAGATGGTTAAGTATTCCCTCACATATACCAAAAGTAATTCAAAAGTCAAATAATGTAGTAATCTCTGTAATGAACACAGGAAAATATAACATGACTTCAAAATGTTCATGGAAAATGGAATTAAAAGAGAGTGGACTTTTTTTTCCATGAACTTTTTGAAGCCCCCTCATGATTTGATAAACTGTATTATGCCAAAAAAGAAAAACAGCCAAGGATATTACTGTAGCAACTGTAGATTTTCCCTAATTTAAAAATTGGGCAAGTAACATTTTTAACAGTACAAGATCTGAAATGCTAGTTACAAATAAGAGATATCATTGCTGATGTCCGATGGATCTTTGCTGAAAGTAGAGAATATCAAAAAGATGTTTACCTGTGTTTTATTGACTATGCAAAGGCTTTTGATTGTGTGGATCATGACAAGCTATGGACAACATTGTGAAGTATCAGTATTTCAGAACAGTTCATTCTGCTCATGAGGAATCTATACGTGGACCAAGAGGCAGTGGTTTGAACAGAACATGGGAACACTGGATAGTTTAAAATTAAGAAAGGTGTACGACAGGGTTGTATTTTTCACCACACTTATTCAACTTGTATGTTGAGCAAATAATCTGAGAAACTGAGTAATATGAAGAAAAAAATCCTCCTTCAGGATTGGAGGAAGACTCATTAACAACCTGTTATATGCAGATGATACAACCTTGCTTGCTGAAAGTGAAGAAGACTTAAAATATTTACTGATGAAGATCAAAGAGCACAGCCTTCGGTATGGATTACATCTCAATGTAAAGAAAACAACAGTCCTCACCACTGGACCAATAAACAACATTGTATCAATAGAGAAAAGATTGAAGTTATCAAGGACTTCATTCTTCTAGGATCAAGTATCAACACTCATGGAAGCAGCAGTCAAGAAATCAAGCGACATATTGCATTAGGCAAATCTGCTGCACAATACCTTTTCAAAGTGCTGAAGAGCAAAGCTGTCAGCTTGAGGACTAAGGTGCACCTGACCCAAGCTATGGTATTTTCAATAACCTCATATGCATGTGAAAGTTGCACAATGAGTAAGGAAGACCGTAGAATAATTGATGCTTTTGAGTTGTGGTGTTGGAGGAAATATTGAAAATGCCATGGGCTGCCAAAAGAACCAACGGATCTGTGTTGGAAGAAGTGCAGCCAGAGTGCTCCTTGAAGGCCAAGATGGCCAAACTTCTTCTCTTATACTTCGGACACGTCAGGAGGAGCAGTTGCTGGAGAAGGATATCATTTTTGGTATGGTGGATGGTCAGAGATAAAAAGGAAGACCCCCAGAGAGATGGATTGGCCAAGTGGCAGCATCAATGAGCTCAAGTGCGGCAACAATAGTGAGGTTGGTGCAGGATCGAGTAGTGTTTTCTTCTGCTGTGTATAATGTCGCTATGAATCAACACCAACTTGATGACACCTAACAACAACAACAACATGGGGTCTGAAGATAAAAACTTTTCCAAAGTATTTTATGTAGTATGTGATTCTAATGTCAGAATGGTGGTGATGGTGGTCATGTTGTATGCTGTGAAATTGGTTCCTACTCATAGTGAATCTGTATAGGATTTCTAAGACTGTAAATCTTATAGGAGTAAAAAGTCTCATCTTTCTTCCATGGAGTGACTGGTAGATTTGAACTGATGATCACTGGTTAGCATTCTAACTTATAACCCTTTGCACTACCAGGGCTTCTAGGTATCAGAATAGTCAGTGGCATAAAAAGTTGAATTGGCGAAGTAATGTGGCAGTTTTCTAGTAGCTTTAAGTGTGATTTACACATTCCTGACTGAAGTAACATGTTGGGGAGGACTTGATTGGCAATTTATTCAATGATTTTCACAGATGGCTGTCAGTCACCAAGATTCTGAGACATAAACCACAGAACCTGGTCACCAACTTTATCATGTGTTATTTTCAGGCAACTGGTCCATGTCTTCTCCAGGTATTTAAAGATGAGACTTTGAAAATCTCTATGATATTTTTTTCATGAAAATCTTAAGTTTTTCTTTTTGGTGTAAGTAGTGACTGCATTCAATTCATAGCACTCAGCTTGGAGCAATATTGCTAAATAAAGCTTTGCCCATTTGCACATATCTAAGCTGAAAGACTTAGAATCACAGTATGTTTTATACTTTAAAAAAGTGGTCTGGATGCATCAAAGCTTCATTGATCTCCTTCAAATCACAGAAAACTGGTGGCTTCAACAGTCCACTCTAATTCAGGGGACACATATATCCGTGTGGTTACTCTTCAATGTATTGCCATCAGGCATATTGTTAGTTTATATTGACGTCACCAGCTCACATTCATCATCTCTTCCAAATAAAGCAGAGTGTCATGACAAGCATGCTTGAAACTGTTCCACTTCTTTGAGATCTTACAAAGTATAGAGTTAAGGACAAGGTTGGTAGTTCAAGCTCACCAGTTGCTCCTCAGAAATTCTATACAGGGTCGTTATGGGTTGGAACCAATTCGACAGCACTTAACAACAACATCA
>NW_006408804.1:3659189-3661365 GCF_000296735.1 Chrysochloris asiatica
GGGAGTAGAAAGCCTCATCACACGGCAATAAATACAAAAATAAATAATCTCCTAATGCTGCTTAGCAGGAACAAAGAAACAGTAGTGTCAATAACTGCAATGAACCAGAAATTTGACAAATTATGTTTCTAAAATTATTTACTTGGATTCAAAAATGCTAAATGCTAAACAAAATCAATGGTTGAAATAGTTATTAGAATACCTTAGAGAAGGGTTCTTCATGAGAATTTTTACTTTCTTAGCACTACATATAAAACTCAACTTTTATTTTCTTAACTATGTCTTGACCTTAACACCCTATGGTATATGTCAGTTATTTGAACTACCCTTTCCCACAGCTCACAAAACTCAAACTGGCATTGTCCTTCAAAATGGAATAGGTTTTGAGTGAAGGGTTGCCAATGGCATGAAATCATGCTATGTTCCAATTTTATCTATATTAGATCATTTAAAATTTGTATGTGTCTCTCCAATCTATTGTCCTGGTGTGGTGCTGTGGGTTAATGCGTCAGACTGCAAAGCCATTTGAACTGCAAGGGCGGTGGTTCAAGCTCACTGCTGCTCCTTGGAAATCCTATACAAGGTCGCTATGGATCATAATCGACTCGACAACACTTCACAACAACAACTCCAATCTATACTTTTCTGTGTTGTGCAACTTCTTGATACTTTTTTAAAAAATAGCAACATTTCCACTTAAATTAAACTTCCTTTGTTTTTCAAAAATGTCCATAACAAGCTTTTATGTAACATCTTGTTCTGAATAATATAAAGGAGCATAGATCCTCAAAATGTACAATAATTACACTTGCTTAAAATATTAAGTACTTTTCTCTAGATCTTTAGGGTATGATTCACACATACATAATTGACTAATCCTGTGATGGTAAAATGAATATGGTGTCAAATTGGAACCTATCATAGTACAAGGAGCCCTGGTGTGGTACTACAGGATAATGCAATGGGCTGTAAGGTCAGTTTGAGACTCAAGGTCAGCAGTTCAAACCCAACAGATGCTCCTCGGACATACTACACATGGTCACTATGAGTTGGCACTTAAAAACAATAACATAGTACATTGCCATCTGTTAGAGGTTTATATGCTGACTCTATTCTATCAAGAGAAATAAAGATTATATGGTGCTGTAGGATCAGCACTGGACTGGTCAGTGGTTCAGTGACTGGTCAGTGGTTCAAATTCACTAGCTGCTCCTTGGAAACCCTATATTGAGTCACTATGAGTTGAAACCTACTCAACAGCAATAACAACAAGAGACAGGGGATAAGAAATTAATTTATCCACTTAAAAATTTTCAATATCATACGTACATTCAAAAGTTTAAAGTAATAGTTCACATAAAAATTAGTATGTAAGTGCTGTCAAGTCATTTCCAACTCATAGTGACCCTGTATAAAGTTTCCAAGAAGCAGTTGGTAGGTTTGAAACACCAGCCTCGTGGTTATGAGTCCAATGACTATCTAACAGTGCCATATCAGGACTTTATAAATTAGTATAGCTATTATATCATGTTCATTTCCCACTTACTTCCTATCTAGCTCATGTAACCACTCAACTTTCATCAATAACAGTTTCCTCAGATTTCTGTAGAGATATTCAGAAGTGTACTTCAAGATATTTATAGAATTTTCATAATGTTTCTAAATGGGTTCTCTCTTTTTTCATCAAATAATTTATGAACAAGTATCCAAACATTTATTTTTGTTACGGAAATTGAGAGGTTTATACTTTTGCATGTTAAAGGTCATTTATAGGATTTTCCATACTTAACTTTGGAACTTAGATTATCTTTGATCCCTAGGCCAATCACCCAATATATATATATATATTTTTATCTACAATTGGGAGCTGTGTATATGTGTGTATGTATATGTGTATGTTACACCAGAATTTGATTGATACAGGAGATGGTACAGGCATTGGGTGAGGTGATTCTAATGGTTACTGGCCACCTACCTAATTCTTCCCACAAAGATTCGCTTATAAGAAAACCGCTGTCAAGGGAATAGAACCAAATGCTTTTGAATGATGATGCCTGGAGGGGATTATAGGCATTGCAATGAAACAAAATATGATAGGATGAGTCTAAAGCTGATGTTCTCCCATGTAAATGATTACTCAATTCACAATAAAAATGAAAGATAATAATAAAAATAA
>NW_006408804.1:3662362-3674008 GCF_000296735.1 Chrysochloris asiatica
AGACACCTGTTGACCTGGAGATGAGGGAGAGAAGAGGAAAGGTTGGTTGGTCCAAAGTGTGGTGAGACCTGGCGACACCTGAGCCCATGGACAAGAACATAGCCACAGAGTGCTAGAGCTGAGAGTGAAGCATCCAGCTGATATGAAGTGAGGGGAGATGAACAAGAACACCTAAACTTGCAGATAGTAACCATTTGACCTAGTCAATTACCATGACTAATTGTGACTGTCACAATTGTAAAGGTTTTATAACAAATGGGGGGGAGTAGTTAATCTTACAGTCCAGAAACAGAGGACCCTAGGACCCTCAAGGGTTTAAAGAACAAGCAGAATGTGGGACTCTATCCAGTGAAACAGCCACCATAGATGGAGGCAGAGATGGGGACAAGGAGAGAGGGATCAGCTGAGGACTCTAGATTCATGGAAAGAGAGGGACTGAGAACTGGTGGCCAGGAGGTAGACATGCAGAATGTGCCCTTTGGTGCTGTAAATTATTATATATGCCTGAGTGTTAAAAAAAAAAAACACCAAAAACTAAAATGAATAGAGAGAAATACTATTAACTGGTGGTACATGGAAGAGATTATAATCATTGTGATGAAACAAAGTATATGATTTGCTGAATGTAAAACTGATGATCTGTCCTGTAAACTTTCACTCAATTCACTATAAAAACTAAAAAGAAAACTACTGTCTAAACACAAACACACAGGTTCAATTTATATGAAAATTGTCAGTTTTCTTAATTTTTGTTCTTTGGGAAGCTATAAAATATAATGTTGTTAAGTGCCATCAAATCAATTCCTACTGAGAGCGACCCTGTATAGGGTGTCTGAGGAGTGGATAGTGAGTTTGAACTGGCTACCTTATGGTTACCAGTTCAGTGCTTATTCTACAGTGGTGCACCAGGAATGATGAATAGGCCTAATTCATTTTCATAGCTTTGTCTTACTCCAGTTCTCATAGAAGTCAGAGGCGAAAATCAATTTACCATGACATCTTCCAAGCTATATTCTGTATCAGGACAGTTACTATAACAACAACAAAATCAATGGTTTAATAAAACAAAAGTTTATTTCTTTTTTTAGGAAACTAGACAATTCAGAAGTAACTTACCAGAGGGTATCTGTTCTCCATGTCATGATTTATGTGCCCAAACGTTTCCATCTTAAGACTTTATCACCCCCTTTAACTTGAGATCTTTCAGATAAAAAGGGGAAAAGACTGGACAAAGAAAACACAGCTATATTTTAATCATCGTGGCCCATGTATCTAAGAGTATACTCTCTAAGGTCATTGAGGATATCAGTGTTCTACCTGATGAGTATGTGTTTGAATACTAGACTTAGAAGAAAGGACTAGAGGCTGAGGAGCCCCTCCATTTGTCATTTTTAATTGGCGGCCCCAGCCATCATTTTTAGTCATTAAATAGCATTTTTTAGAATGAATTATAATTTGTCATACAGATTTCTACCTATTCCAAAATCAGATGACTAAATTCATTGCCATCAATTCCAAATCATAGCAACTCTATGTTTACTCAAACAGAAGGAAGAAGTCCAAGGTGCATTGAAGGAACTTTCAAAGAACAAGCCACCAGGAATTGATGGAATACAAATGGAAATCTTTCAACAAAATGAGGCAGCACTGGAGACACTCACTCATCTATGCCAAGAAATTTGTAAGACAACTGTCTGGCCAACTGATTGGAAGAGAGCTGTATTTGTGTCCATTCCAAAGAGAGGTGACCCAATGGAATGAGGAAATCATTGGACATCTTTTAAATTCTATGCGAGTTAAGTTTTACTAACGGTAATGCAGAAATGGCTGCAAGCATGCATTGACAGAGAACTTCCAGAGGTTCAAGCTGGATTCAGAAGAGGCCGTGGAATGAGGGATATCATTGCTGACATCAGATGGATCTTGGCTGAAAGCAGAGAATACCAGAATGATTTTTACCTGTGTTTTTTGACTATTCAAAGGCTTTCAATTGTGTGGATCTTGACAAGCTATGGACAATATTGCAAAGTATGTGTATTCCTCAACACTTAATTGTGCTCATGAGGAACATGTACATAAAACAAAAGGCAGTAGCTGAACAAAACACAGGAACTCTGAATTGTTTAAAGTTAGGACAGGTATGCACCAGGGTTGTATTGTTTCACCATCCTTATGCAACCTGTATGCTGAGTAAATAATCCAAGAAGTTGGCATCAGGATTGGATGAAGATTTACTAAAAACCTGTGATATACAGATGATACAATCTTGCTTGCCGAAAGTAAAGAGGACTTAAAATACTTACTGATGAAGATCAAAGACCACAGCCTTCAGTATGGATTGCATCTCAAAGTTAAGAAGAAGAAGAAGAAAAAAAATCCTCACCACTGGACCAATAAACAACATATTTATCAACAGAGAAAAGATTGAAGTTGACAAAGACTTCATTTTTCTCAGATCAACCATCAGCACTTATGAAAGCAGCAGTCAAGAAATCAAATGGCATATTGCATTAGGCAAATCCACTGCAAAACACCTTTTTAAAGTGTTGAAGAGCAAAGACGTCAGCTTAAGGACTAAGGTGTGCCTGACACTGACCCGAGCCATAGTATTTTCAATAACCTCATATGCATGTAAAAGTTGAATAGTGAATAAGGAAGATCGTAGAAGAATTGATGCTTTTGAGTTATAGTGTTGGAGGAGAATATTGAAAGTACCATGGACTTTCAACAACAGATCTGCGTTGAAAGAAGTGCAGCCAGATGCTCCTTGGAGGCCAAGATGGCCAAACTTCATCTCTCATACTTCGAACATATTGTCAGGAGGGGCCAGTCACTGGAGAAGGATATCGTGTTTGTTAAGGTGGAGGGTCAGAGAAAAAGAAGAAGACCCACAGAGAGATGGATAGACAAACTAGCAGCATCAATGTGCTCAAGGATGGCAACAATTGTAAGGTTGGGCCAGGACCAGGCAGTGTTTTGTTCTATTATGCATGGAGTCACTATTAGTTGATGCTGACCCAATGGTACCTAACAACAACATGAATCAGAACCTATTCCATGGCTCTTAACAACAATCTTCCTTTATCATATTATTAAGAAAAAAAACCTCCAATGAACTATCAAGTTAGATTATACATATTGTTATTATATTGATTCATCTAAATAAATCTGATTTGTGTGAAAGTTTCTAATGGTTGTCATTAACCATATAGTTGATTTTACCTAATTCCTTTTCAGTTATTTTACAAATTAATTCACATGAAATAGATGGTAAATGTTATCAAACACTTGTATATTATATATTGAGCATACATGTTTTATTTTCTCTATACTATTAATATACTAATTTGTTAAAAGACATTGATATTGAGTCATCTTTGAATTTCCAGATAAAGCCCCATTGAACATGACATTTTATTCATTTAAAGAACTTTTGATTCCTAAATGCTTTTCTTGAAATTTCAATTTTTAAATATTGATTAGTAAATGTGGTTAGTCTGCATCGATCTTATTTTTGGGTGTTTCAAATATTTGGCACTAGAGTTGTGCTTGCTTAGTCAACAAATTGGAAAATTACGCTTTCTTGGCCAAAGATTTAGAATAGCTTTATTGTCATAAGAATTCGCTATTTTGAACCCACCCACAAAAATTGTTGAACATTTGTCTTGGTATTTTATTTAAAATTTTTTAATTTAAATTTTAGGTACAAAAGATAAGACAAAAATCTGTAAGTTCTATTTTCAATACCAGGAGAAACACTGCAGGGGGTTCTGCTTGGGAGGCAGCTTCATCTTTGAGTTCTACCTATATTATTGCTAACTGTATTATTTCTCTGAGCCAATTTCACATTTGAAATGGGATAGTAACAATGACTAAATAAGACACCAATACAATAATGTCCCTGGGTGGTGCAATTCTTTAATACATGGTGTCACTATGAGTTAGAACTGACTTAACAGCAACTGATTTTTAAAAATATCCTTACATTTGTAGCAAAAGCCATAAAAATATGACCTCTATTATCATGCTATAATACCACAGCAAAAGATCAAAGAATAAAATGTGGAAAAATAACATTACAGAATGGAATCCACCAGGAATCAAATACAAACTTTTTCTTACCTTAAAATGATAAAACAAAATACAAAAACAAGCTAGTAAATATCTTGAGCATAGGAAATAGAAATGTTGATTTCTTAGCAGGTGAAACTGTCTCAAGACTTTTTTTTATGACTAAGATTCTTGATGGAGATTTCAGGGTGGCAAATTATTAGCATATCCCTCTTTGAGGTTAGAAAGGAGTCCTGTGTATTTAACCATCCTATGAAGAAGTGTTTGTCTAAGTTCCTTCCATATCACAATCACCTGGAGGGCTCATTAAAGTACAGTGATTCTGATTTAGCAAGTGTTGAGTTGGGTAGGATAATTTGCATTTCTAACAAGTTCTTTGGTGACGTGGTGCTGCTGATTCAATAACCACCCACCAATCTGGTAGCATAGTGGTTATGAATCGGGCTGCGAACCTCAAGGTCAGCAGTTTGAAATAACCAGCTGCTCCACAGGAGAAAGATGGGGCTTTCTGCTCCTGTAAAGATTTACAGCCTCAGAAACCCTGTTCAGGGTGGTTATGTGTCGGAACCCGCTCGACAGCACTTAACAACAACAAGGGTTACTACCACAAAGGAAATACTTCTTAGTAGTGAATCCAATTTCTTGAGACAAACTATCTTTAGTAACCAAGACTCTGAAGTATCATTTCTATTGATTCATCACAATTCTATGAGCTGGTTAAACACTACGGGCTGGCTGTGTGCTGTGGAGTCGGTTCCAACTCGTAGCGACCCTGTACAGGGTTTCCAAGGCTGTGCATCTTTACGGGAGGAGACCGCCTCATCTTTCTCCGAACTGCTGACCTGTGGTTCGCAGCCCAATGCGTAACCACTACGCTACTAGTGCCTCCATTTCCACATGAAGAAACACCTACGTGATTTGTCCCAAATGCACAGATAATAGCACTAAAAAATCATCAGAGCCTTGACTTCTTGTCAAAAGAATTTCAACCATAAATGAAGATTCTGAAGACTAAAAATTCCATAAAGTACCTTAACTATCATTCTTAATGCTGAAAATGCCTTACAGAGAATTATTCCTTTTAGATAGCACAAATCATTGAGATTTTTATTTAAGTCAAGAAAGACTGAGAAAGCCAGAGGTTTTAAAAAATAGTAACATCAGCATCTTGAGACCAAGGGCTGTATTTCTGAATCATCAGAATCCAGTTTCAGGTCTGGTTTAAATTAGAAATTCAATATCTATTTTTTAAATAAATAGGATATGCTTCTATTTGTTTTGTATTATGTAAGTCCCCTTTGTTTTTGTGATTTCTCTAGTTCTATAATTAGATGCTCTGAAGTGAGAAATGGTTGGAATGCTAGTGAAACTAATTTCTTCTGATACGTCACCTGAGGGAAACCTACAAGAACCTAGATAAAAATGTATTTTAATAACTCAAGAAAAGTAGTTTTGTTACACAAAACAATCTAGTCAGCAATTGATCCTAAGAACACATGTTTTTATAAACCACCTGACCTTTATATTGGTTCTCTTTTCAATTAAGATGTGACAAATCACATAAAATATAATTAAGTTTATTTAAACTACATTTATAATACTCTAGAAAGGATGTTAAGACACTCAGAATTTCTAATTGATATATGTTCTGACATGTTTCTTCCTAAAATGTAAATTAAGTTTGTTATGAAATATTTGGTGAGCATAATACATAAAACAAAACTTGTAAATATTTAATTTCTGCCTATTGAAATCCTTTGCTCTCATGATATGAAATAATGCTCAAGCTTGTTAGCAAATAAACAACAACAAAAAAAAAACCAAGCCTACTTTGAGCATCAACCATTCAAACTGAATATTGATGCCTGCATGAAAACCAAACCTAAAGGGGTACTTCCACTCTGCCCTTTTGGGTCACTAAGAGTTGGAATAAACTTAACAGTAGTGGGTTAAGGGGCTACAAAAGCTAAAAAGAAAAAGAGAAGGTCAGAACGACCTTCAAATGAGAGGAAGAGCCATGCAATACATTTGTATCCTGCTGGAACCATGCCCAGGACACTGTATACAACTCAACCCTTTTCTAATTTCATGACTAACTCCCCAGGACCTTGTCTTTGGAGTGGGTTACCAATAGAAAATTTACCCAAGTAATTAAGGTCACGCTCAATCAAAGATCTGTGTCCATGGATGTTGCTTACCTAAAGGAAAATTATTTCAGTTTTGTTAGTTAGTTAGTTGTTTTGATGTTTATTTTTGCCAGTATGACATTAATATGCACTGTGAATTTCCAAAAGACCAGTGAAGCCTACAGCATTTCACAGACTTATTTGGCCATTGTATTCATTGTCTATGGTTTCTGTACCAATTTGTACAAACTTAATAGTAAAAATAAAATAAATTTATTGTTTTACTGTTCTGGAGGTCAGAAGTTCTAAAATGCATTGACAGGGCTGTGTTTCTTCTGGAGGCGCTTGGGGAGAATTTGTTTCCTTACTTTTCTAACTTTTAGTGACAAATTCATTTCTCTTGGCTCATGTCCACATCCTCTATTTTAAAACTAGCATCTTAGCATCTTCCAATCTAAGTGTTTTCTGCTTCCATTGTTACATCATTTTTTTTCTGTCTTTTATCTCCCTACCTCCTTCTTACTTGGATCCTTGTGGCATTGAGCCTTCCCAGATAATTCAAGATAATCTCTTTATCTCACATTCCTCTAATTTACTTATCTATACAAACTTAGCATATGAATCGGGCTGCAAACCTCAGAGTCAGCAATTTGAAACTACCAGCGGTTCCACAGGAGAAAGATGAGGCTTTCTGCTCCTGCAAAGATTTACAGCCTTGGGAACCCTGTACAGGGTCGCTATGGGTCAGAACCAACTCCACGGCACCTAAAAACAAACAACAACATACAAACTTCCTTTTACCATAAAAACATTTACAGTCTACGATAGCAAAGGAGTCTTTTCCACAAAATGCCCATTACAATCTTGCAGAAATAGTGTCCTGTAAGAAGTTTGGGAAACTTGTTTGTGCATTAGGCAATTTTATAAGAAAATGGATTAAGATTTCAGATTGGAAGCAGAAAAGAGATGATGAAGAGTAAATTGTATAGCACAGATCATTTTACAATGGCAAAACCGTAATTGATGGAGTCAAGTGTCTTGTGACTAGAACCAATTGTGTCAACATGGATGTTCAAGTGAGCTAAATGAAAGCACCATGACTTTGCATAACATGCTTTTGCATTCCTAAAATTCTACACTGAGTACTCTTTAAGATGATTATGGAATAATGCAAAAAAGTGTAATAAAGGAATAAAAGATAAATATGATTACGATGACCTACTGATAAAGAAAACTTGTATGTTTAAAGTGGCAGTGCTATGATACATGGTAATGAGGGCAGTTAGAATATAGGATTTAGAAAGTTCATATGGTTGTATGTTGATATGATCTGGGTGTCTTATGTTGTGCTAAACGCATATTCCCTTGTCAATATTAAGACAAAAAAGGGAATACAATCTTGTTTGAATTAAGTGAGGACGCAATATAATGATTATGGGCCCATGTTCTAAGGCCAGATTGACATATATCAATCATTGCTCCTTCACTTTAAGGGCAGTCCTTTCTCGTCTTTGTATCACAGTTTCCTATCTATAAAATAAAGACAATAATCAGATTTACATCTTGTTTATTGTGAAGATTAAATGGTCAATGTATGTGCATTACATAGCATGAGTTCTAAAATATATCTTGTCTATTGCTATTACAATTCCTCCAGTTTCCCAGCAGGAAAGTAAAGGGCACTAACAGTAGGAAAAGATGACCCAAAGCTAAATTTTAGCATGTCATTTTTGAACATAACTTTTCTGACAAGTGGCTTTTTTTTTTTTTGAGTTACCATTGTACCTTCTAGAAACATGAGGTAGGGAAAACCTAATTGATGTGAAATCACTATTTATCCTACACTCGTTTGTAGAAAAGAAAGAATGTCTTAACAAAAGAAAATCCTTTGTTTTGTGGTTTACAAATACTAAATTTGAAATCAGCCTGGTATATTAAAAAATACTGGTGCCTAGCTCCCACCTCTAGATGTGATGCTCATCAAAACATTACTAATGTTTTGAAGTATTTTTAATTTTTTTTAACATAAAGAGGTACACATACTATATATACTCCTGGTGTAGCACTGTAGCAAAAGTTGTTAAGTGCCATCGAGTTGATTCCAACCCATAGTGACCCTGTATAGGGTTTCCAAGGAGAAGCTGGTAAGCTTGAATCACCAACCTTGCAGTTCAAACAACTTTGCAGTCTGACGCATTAGCCTACAGTGCCACACCAGGACTCCGTAGGAAAAGTACTAGACCACAATGTTGGTTTGAACTGCAAGGTCGGTGTTTCAAACCCAGCAGCCATGCTTCAGAAATGCTATACAGGGTTGCTATGAGTCTGAATCAACTTCATGGCACTTAATACTACATCCATCCTGTATACTAGGACAGACATTTCACTAACTGACTTTAGAGATAAATGATACCTGTGCTGATTTACCTACAGATGTAATTTAAAAACAGATTCGGAATGGAAGTCTTTCATAGCCTGGAAACTGACTGCCTGTAAGTAAACTAGCATAAGAGATTGGTGTAAGCTATTTTCATGACTTCTTTCTTGGTACATTATACTGACGGAAACAAGCATATGGTAAGTAAGGCAATGAGGTGCCACTTTCTATTTGTGCCTGATTCCTTAAACTCCCTATGTAATAAAGATAATGAAACTGTGGGGTTTCATGCCATGCTCTGAAGGAAGAATATCTTGCTCTGGGAGTAATGAGTGTCCATTTCCCTCAAATGTTATCACTACCATACTTTGGCCATCTTCCCTACTTCCCAAACCTTTCATTTGCTTGAATCAGGGAAAAGTGAGGGTAATTCCATTCCTTATTTCATTTCTCATGTGCTCAGTGTTCTAGGCCTCAAAGAAAAAGAGACCAATTTTCATTAGCAACATCAATTATAAGTGTTCACTCCTTACTTAAACACATTTGTACTACTCTTTTATGATTTTCATTGCAAAGATGTTAATGAATTTTGGCTAAGGCATCCTGGGGACACAGTGCTTCCAATTACAAAGAAGGATGGGAAGCCAAAACCAGCACTAGCAAATGGGAACCAGTTTAGCAATATGATTGGTCCTGAAGAAGGGTACTTATGTTATATAGCATATGATGCTAAAATGATTGAGAACTTCAACAAGAGCAGATTTCCCAGGATATTGAACAGTGATTAAGGTAACACAAAGGTTGTAATTGGTAGATATATTTAATGTGGAGCTGTAGCTTAGATTTCCAGATGACTAGCATATAAAGTGCAGATATTTGACCAGCAAATTAGAAAGCATTTAGAAGAACTACACTCTCTATGAAGAGGTTTATAAGAGATTGAATGTTTACAAGGTAGTCTCCAAGAATCAGTGGGAAATAGCAGTATTAGATAAAGAACTGGTTCTTGTATTTTGAGTCATTTGTACATACTTGATTGTGTGTTAGTCTATGTTTGCCTATACACAGCCAGCTACAATCAAGATGGTGTAAGCAAGTAAAAGCACCTGGATTATTAGGCTTGGAAATCAAGAACTAGGGGCAGAAATATTGAGAGCATAGTCAATCTTGTATAACAGTTATCAATGAGCTTCCTATATTCCTTCTACTTGAGGGTAAACACCTTAAGAGCATGAATAATGCTTACCTTATATTGAACCTCATGAGAAACATAATTTTATTATGAATTTAGCAGAAAAAGCTACAGAAATTTTTAGAAGGTTCCTGTAATATTAGCTAGAGCTTTTTGATAAATTTATATCAAGTTCTATGCTTTAGATACACTTGTGCTTGAATTATAATTTATGCATCATTGCCATCTGGCTTACCATGGCTAAGCAGAGAACTTTTTTCAGAAAGTGGAAAGTCAGCAATAATAAATAGCAGCTTACGTCCATTGTGATGCAATAATACAGTCTCTGGGATTTAATCCACTGTTACTACAACACTTAGAAAAAAAATTAAAAGAACAAAACATGAACATTAATAATAACACCTATCATGATACATGAGAAAGGAATGGGAGTGAGGGATATATAGTGCTTGTTCAAATATAACAAGTACTCAAATTTGGCTGGTAGTTAAGCAACTTAATGCAAAGGCACTATTCCACCATGAGATTTTGTTCATGGGATTTCTGTCTCATACACTCTGAATAATATTACTATGAAACTCTGCCCATATTTCAGGTCTAGTTCAAATGGCATCTCTTATCAAAAACTTTACTCTATTCTTAGATTTAGGGATGATATTTCATTTTGTATGTATATATGCATGTGTATATATGTTGTTGTGGCACTGTGGGTTAATGCGCCAGACTGCAAAGTCATTTGAACTGCAAGGTCAGCAGTTCAAGCTCATCTGGTACTCCTCAGAATCCCTATACAGGGTCGCTATGGGTTGTAACCGACTTGACGGCACTTAACAACAATATATGTTGCTGTTACTAAGTGCAGTTGAGTTGATTCTGGCTCATAGCAACCCTATATAGTATTTCCAAGGAGCAGCTGGTGAGTTTGAACCAGTAATCTTGTGGTTCAAACTGACCTTTCAGTCCAGTGCTTTATACCCTTTCTTATTCCCATATTTTAATATCAGTGGCTCCTGGTCCCAGTTTTTAGATCTCTTCTTTATCCATGCAATCCTTGATAAGTGACTTTATCCAGTCATCTATAATTAGTTTTCTCCCTTATTTTTCCCATGATAGTTCTCTCTCCTTGTATAGTCAAATACCTACTTTACATATTTTTTTGACACTAACAAAATTCTAAATTTAATATGGGTAACAAAGAAGTTTTGTTGTCCTCTCATCGCATATTTTTCCATTGTTCTCCATTTTACTAAACAGTATAACCATTAATGAAAAGCAATAAATAAAAAATATTAGAGTAAGGAATGTGGAAATGATCCAACAATATCTGTGATATCCCATGCATGTAAAGTTTTACTAAAGGTAATACAGAAATGGCTACAAACATACATTGACAGAGAACTTCCAGAGGTTCAAACCAGATTCAGAAGAGGCCGTGGAATGAGGGATAACATTGCTGATGTCCAATGGATCTTGGCTGAAAGCAGAGAATACCAGAAAGATGCTTACCTGTGCTTTATTGATTAAGCAAAGGCTTTTGATTGTGTGGATCATGTCAAGCTATGGACAACATTGCAAAGTATGAGTATTCCGGAACACTTAATTCTGCTCATGAGGAATCTGTACATAGACCAAGAGGCAGTCGTTAGAACAGAACATGGGAACACTGAATGGTGTAAAATTAAGAAAAGTGTGCGACGGTATTGTTTTCTTTAACCACAATTATTCAACCTGTATGCTGAGCAAATAATATGAGAAGGTGGTTATATGAAGAAAAACGTGACGTCAGGATTGGAGGAAGACTCATTAACAACGTGTGATATACAAATGATACAACCTTACTTGCTGAAACTGAAGAAGACTTAAAACATTTACTGATGAAG
>NW_006408804.1:3674433-3676485 GCF_000296735.1 Chrysochloris asiatica
CCAGAGTGCTCCTTGGAGCCCAGGATGGCCAAACTTCATCTCTCATACTTCGGACATATTGTCAGGAGGGAGCAGTTGCTCAAGAAGGATATCATGTTTGGTAGGGTGAACGGTCAGAGAAAAAGAGGAAGACCCCCAGCGAGATGGATTGACCAAGTGATAGCATCAATAGGCAACAATATCAAGTGGCAACAATAGTGAGGTTGGCCCCAGATCAAGCAGTGATTCATTCTGCTGTGCACAGGTCACTATGAGCGAGTCGATGGCACCTAACAACAACAAAAATCTTCAGTAAGAGTCCTGGTGTGACGCTGTGGGCTAATGTGCTGGACTGAAGGGTTAGTTTGAACTGCAAGGTTAGCAGTTTATGCTCACCAGCCACTCCTTGGAACCCCTATACAGGGTCGTTATGGGTCAGAACCAACTTGATGTCACTTAGCAACAAGAATAGCAATTTTTGATAAGTTTTTCACTTACCCCAGACATCCAATATACTTTGAGCAAATCTTAGCAGCTCTATATTACAAATTTATATTGAGTATTAGAGCATTTCATCTTGTCACTATCACTTTAATTTTAAGGCACAACCAGAGTAATTATTTTGAAATGAAGCACCTTCCGACTGAATCTTATCTTAGTATCTTGTATTTTATTTTTATCCAAACTTCAAATCTTTTATTGTGACTTTTAAAGCCTTACATGATTTTTCCTCTTGTCTGTCATCCAAAACTTGACTCCCAATACGTATCTCCCAACCCACTTATTTTATCTTGAAATTACCTCCTTTTTTGCTTCAAGTTGACTCTACCTTTGGGCCACTGCATTTGTTGCCCCTCCTGTATCCTCACTTGACAGTCTCCCAACTTCAATACATCTCTATCACGTTGTCATAACTTCTGAAAGGCCATTCCGGAAAGCACTTTTTAAATGAGCTACCCTGCCCCTGTTATTACTCTTTATTGTCTTATGATTTCCACATGTTAGTCTGTACCTAGTAATACAAGGGGTCTTCAAGGTGTTTGTGAAAAATTTTAAACCAAAGATAATAGAACTTTTTGAAGTTCCAAGAACATTTTGAAGTCTCCATGCGTATTATATACTCACTTGTAGATATGTTTAGTATTTTACTGATTCCATGGAGCTATTACTCTCCTAGGGAAAGAGCCTTGTCTTGTTTATTTTTATATCCCCAGTATCTAGAATAGTGGCAAACATTCATTAAGTTTTTGTTAAATCAAAGGGGTGCTATGACATTTTCTTTGAAATCAATTCAAAATATTTTTATTTTAATAGTTGCTTAAGTATATATCTAATATTCCCTTGAGTAATATAGGAACTTCAATGGATTCAAGCACACAATTCTCATGAATATGGCACAGGTCTAGATAACGTTTTGTTCTATTAAACACTGACTATAGCAGATAATTAAAGAGTACTATAATTGTTTAGGGCATGGAAATTATGTATGCATACTGTACAAAATCTACTGCATCGATTTTCCTTTAATGATACAGAATGTATATTTAACTAAACTTGTTTAAATAAAGAATGAAATGGAGTAGTACTTGAAAGTTTAACATGTCAGGCCATGAGGGCTGAAAGTTCAGAAGGTCACTCACTATGTTATTGTTGTTAAATATCATCAAGTTGGTTCCAACTCATAGAAACACTACACTGGGATTCCTGGGGAGGAGCTGGTAAGTTTGAACTGCTAACTTTGTGACTATGTGTCCAAAGCTTATCCTGTTTGGCCAAACTAGGACTCCAGAAAACTGTGGGAGGGATGGTTGCTGACATTTGTTGCATGGTCTTATAGAAGGCCACTATAGGACCATTCAAAAAAAATATCACCAACCTTCCCTCCTACAGCATTCTCCACTCAGTGGGGTTCGATAATTCATCACAATGGTCACACAGAATTCAGACACCATATTCCACTTTACTAAGGAGCTCTGATAGAGTAGTGGTTACGAATTGGGCTGCTAACCTCAGGGTCAGCCGTTCGAAACTACCAGCTGTTCTGCAGAAGAAAGATGAGGCTTTCTGCTCCTG
>NW_006408804.1:3678665-3680145 GCF_000296735.1 Chrysochloris asiatica
GTTCCACAGGCTGATCCTGTGGCTGCTTCTTATGATGCCTGGCTCTGGGACTCAGCCCTAAGGCTGACCTGGGCGGGACCTTTATTCCTGCCTTTGTAGCAAGAAACAGAAGGTCTACCCATACAGCCAAACCATATGGTCACCTTGTAAAACACCAACATAAAAGGCAAGAGCCAACACCAACAACTAAATACAAGGATACAGCTATTTTGAGAATTACTCTGTGCATACGCAGATACATAATTGACCTTCAGAAATAAAAACATTGGAGAATCTTTCTTAAATTCATTTCTCAATATCTATCTGTGCACCTCCATGTGGTGACTATAGGAGGGGCCTAAGCAAATGGACACCCCCACCCATTGCTGGAGGTTTCTACTGTGCACACACATTGACCTGTGCAGCAAAGGATACTGTTCAGTCAGCTATGGTTTTATTTTTGGTTTTGAGTGGTGGTTTTTGTCTCTGCTTTATTTTATTATTTCTGTTCGTCTCACTTTTTTTCCTGGGGGTGGGAGTTTTTTCTCCCTATGTTACCCAAGAAGAGAGAGCAATTGTGGCCATATTCCTAAATTAAAAGCATACCCCATAATACTGCACCATCTGGACAGGAGCTGCTAGGCAATACACTAGAAAAGGGAAGCCTATTTCCAGATCACATCCACCAGAAAACACTCAGTAAGCTTAAGAACACAGCAACATACATTCATTTAATCATTTAAAAATGCACCTAACCTCTGAAAATGTCCAAGAAAAAACAACGAAAGTTCTCAGAACATGTCCAAAAGCAGAAAGGAGTAACTGAGACAAATGAGACAGAGGCAGGCATAGAAGAGCAGACTTTGGATCAACCTGAAAAGGAATTCAGAAGAATGCTATGGAGACAAATTCAAACGCTACACAGAGCAGTGGAAAAAAATAAAGAAGAAGTCAGTAAAGTGATGCAGAAGCAATCAAACAAGATAGCTATATCATTGGAAACTACTCAAAACCTGCATAAAGAGGTTCAGATGATTAATAATAAAATATCAGAAATGGAAAATACACTGAAAAAGCAAAGGAGTAGAATTGAAGATTCTACTAATGATCTGGAAGACAAACCTCTCAATACTGCTAAGAAAGAAGAGCAAGCAGATAAAAAAGGATAAAAAACATCTGAAGAGAGTCTAAGATTCATGCTGGATAAGATGAAGAGGAATAATTTAAGAATTACTGGCATTCCAGAACAGGAAGAATCACACAAGTCCACAGAGAAGATAGTTGAGGAACTTCTGGAAGAAAATTTCCCTAACATCTTGAAGGATGAGAAGATAAGCATTCAAGAGGCTGAATAAACCCCAGGAAGGATAGACCCCAAAAGAAAAGAACAAAGACACATCATAATCAAGCTATCCAAAATCAAAGACAAGGAGAGTATCTTAAAAGCAGCCAGGGAAAAGAGAAGTGTTACATACAAAGTCAAGCAAATCAGATTAAGCTC
>NW_006408804.1:3681185-3732203 GCF_000296735.1 Chrysochloris asiatica
ACCTATACTTATGGGTGTAGTAGCTCAAAAGAGGGACCAAATCTTCACAGTGAGGATCATTCTCACCCCTTCAGTACACAGGGTTGACAGAGATGGGCAACTTATACATTGACTACCCAAAATGGGGGGCTACAAAGGCAAGAAGTAACTGGCTTCCAAGCTTCCAAGAGGTACCCTAGTTCCAGAGGATGCGGGGGAAGGTAGCATCTCCACTGAGTGGTTTCCAACCTGTCTGGACGGGCTGATGAAAGGAGATGGGGATAAGACTCTTGTGGTTTAATAGTGAATAATTGCTATCAGGACTAACTGTGAAGGTTACAAATGTAAAGGTAGATGTTTTGTAACAAAAGGAGGGGATAGATTGATTTTGCAATCTAGGAACGAAGGTCCCAAGGACCATCAAGAGACGAGTGGTGTGTGGGACATTACCTAGAGAAGCAGTATTGTCAGAGATGGAGGCAGAGATGATGATACGGAGAGATGGAGTGTCTGGGGACTCTGGACTCAGGAAGGGAGTGGGTCTGTGTGCTGATGGCTGTGGGGGCAGGCTTGCAGAGTGTACCCTTTGGTTGTTTAATGATGCATGGAGGGGATGCATTTCAACAAAACGAAATATGATAGGATGAATGTAAAGCTAATATTCTCCCATGCAAACTACCACTTAATTCACAATAAAAACTTAAAAAAAAAAAAAGAACAATCCCTAGAGAACGACATCATGCTTGGTAAAGTGAAAAAGAGGAAGGCCCTTAATGAGGTGGACTGATACATTGGCAACAACACTGTGCTCAGACATAACAATAATTGTATGGATGACACTATACTGAGCAGTGTTCAATGGTACATATTGTCACTATGACTCAACAGCACCTGACAACAGGAATATATTATAATGTATAAACACATCTTCAAATAATCTTGAAATTTTCTATGAATGTATATTTATATAAATAGTTTGAAGATGCCCAGAAACATTTTTCTGAGGATGATTAATCATCTAAATCAATGCTATCATAGAAATTTTATTGGTGACAGCTTGTTTTTCAGCATTCCAAACATTTCCAAGCTTTCAACTGCCTTCCTTTGGAGTGTTGAAAATAACATTTGTGATACAGAATTATCAATTTTTGGCTGATATTGCCATTTTATGCCTGACTCTTCTAAATCATATCTTTCCTTCTCTATGTGAAAATATTACAGCAAAACACAGAAGCATTTTATTTAACCTTTATTAAATCTCCATATATTTATTTTTAAAAAGTAGTGAATCAATTACGTGCATAAGATTTTGTTAAACATCTTAAGAAATGTTTTAAATCCAGTGATGAATCCTGAATTCTTCTATTCTCATTTAATCTATTGCTTTACATTCTGTCTAGAACATTTTCTCAGTACTTATCACTTCTAGATTAGTCCTGAATGAAGTGGTGACAAAGACAAAATTTGCTATTCCAAATATTTGCACCTTATAGTGTTCATCTTCCTCCAATAATTCTATGTCACCTTGTTATGTACATTATTTGCTTATGTCCTTACTCTTTGGGGACCTTGAAATAAATGTGCTCTGCATGAAACTACTTTATATGCCTCAACACTGCACTTTTCTCCAGCAGTTTCTCTGGACTCTACTTTCCTTTACCCCTACTGATAATCTTAGCTCACTGATCTTGTTTCTCACAGATGTTTTGTTGTTGTGTGTCATTTCTGTTCATGTGTTTGTAGTCCTTGAATGTTTCCTAATCTTGAATTTTATACCTCCATTTGGATTCTGATAATTAGGGGAGAACTCACACAATTTATCAGTGGCCACTTAGCAGAAATATGTCCTGTCCCTTGTCTTGGCATAGGCCTGAGGCAATACTCAGTAATACTTTCATCATCTAATTTATGTCTAACAAAAAATTAAATATCAGTCATTCTATACCCAATAAACTGACCACAGATTCTAACCATTTTACATTTTCTATATCCACATCTTTGTCTATTGTGTGACTTCATAATTACATATATTTTTTTTCATTTTGCTTATACTATAGTAAAGGTGCTCTGGTAGTGCAGTGGTTACAAATCAGACTGCAAACCTCAAGCATTTGAAACTACTGGCTGTTCTGTGGGAGAAAGATGAGGTATTCTGCTCCTGTAAAGATTTACAGCCTCAGAAACCCTGTACAGGGTCACTATGAGTCGGAACTGACTCCACAGCACATAACTACCATACTATAGTAAACATTTGCTCACTTAAATTTAAATTTAAAAAAATAAGATTTTTCAAATTAAAATAACAAGTGTTGATTATTAATATAATGAAAGGAAATGACATGAAAATATATTGACATTACAGACTATTAAATAAAAGCAAAATCCCCCATGTAGTTTAAAATCCACATAGGCATGGCTCAATAGTGTTCACGCTCTACATCTTCTCAGTACTGGAAAGCAAAACTCTCTCACATTGTGTTGAATCTAACATACCGTTGTAATGAATGGTTCCTAGGACAGAAGCAATAGAGTAATTCAAACCAAGTACACCAAGGTAACTTATTGAGAGTAAAATACTGTAACAAATATATTGAAAATTATCTGTTATTTTGTTTTCACTCTGTTGACCACCCAAAAGATAATGAAAGATATTACATTTCCATTGGAATTGAAGAAGTATGACACTATTCACACACTGAGCCAATGTAATCCATATACATACATATATAGACTTCAACTGAGACTAAAGGAGATTCAGACATGCCAAGTCTTTTATGGAAATAGAAAGAATCTCATGCCAACCACAGAAATAGAATTTTATATTCTATCCACTATATGAAGGAGCTCTGGTAGCATAGTGGTTATGAATTGGCCTGCAAACCACAAGGTCAGAAGTTTGAAACTACCAGCTGCTCCGTGGGAGAAAGATGAGGCGTTCTGGTCCCGTAAAGATTAACAGCCTCGGAAACCCTATGCAAGGTTGCTATGAGTCAAGTCAGAACCGACTCCAAGCACATAACAATAACAACAACAACAACAATATATGACATTACATTGTTGTTTAAATCTTTTGAGTGAAAACAAAAACTATTTGAAGGTTTCTTTAAAATGTCTTAGAAAAGAACAATGTCTTTGCACAGTGAGCTAATCCATCAAAAAGAATAAATCATTGTTGTAGCTACTTTGTCAATCCATCTCACTGAAGGTCTTCCTTTTTTCGCTGAACCTTTCCAGATACTGGAATGAGAAGAAATCTTGCTATCCTCATGTCTAAAGAGCATTTAGGCTGTAATTCTTCCAAGACAGGTTTACATGGACTTCTGGCTGTCCATTGAATATCCAATATTCTTTGTCAGCACCCTAATATATATGTTTGGATTCAGTCTTCCTTTTCATTATACGATCTTCACATTCTTATGAGATTATTGAAAATACCATGGCTTGGGTAATAACTGAATCAATATGAACATTATGAAAAATGAAGAAATCCTTTATTATCATCTGTAAATTCTGAGTTCCATGGAACTGAGTGTTAGATCACTATGATGTTCAGGGTGACATTTTCATACCAGCTATGCCAGATCATTATGTCATTGTACCTCAAAGATATTTTTGAGCATTAAGAAAATGTCATGCACCATACGAATCAGTGGAAATAAAGAGTTGAGAAGAAACTAGAAATAAATTTATCTTCATAACTCTGCTCTCATACTTCATGAAGCAAAAACTGGAAAGCCAGGCAAATTGTTAAATTTTCTACTGATTGTCCTTTTGTATGTACAGACACATACTACAAAGAACATAGCATTGCCTTCTTTATTTTGTTCTTATATAGGTAAATTTGGAAAGTTTAAAACATGTCACACAATATTTTGCATACTTTAATCATATAGAATGGGGAAAAAAAGACTATAGAATGATCATAAAAATTAATAAATTTACTTTCTTCATATTCATTACTCAGAAACTGTTTTTGGACTTAAACTAAACATTAAACATTCCTAAGGAAAGTCATAGCTTCTCAATACTATCTGAGCAACTAAAGGAGGATTTGTAATGAAAGTCATCTTTCAACCTTGCTACCTTTTGCTCACTCCTATGAACACAATAATAGGTGACATGAGTTAACACAGTCAGATATAAATGTCCCCACTATGCAGGCAAGATGAAACCATCCCTGTGACCTAAATATGGCCTTACCTGCATTATGTAATCATGGAACATGCTGACAACAGCAACCACAAAACAGTCTTTCTTCCACCTGGCAAATCAACATTGACCAACTTGCTCCTAGGTTTTCCTGTTGCCCCAGAAGCCACATTATAACTAGATCATCCATGTCTCAACCACAGAAATCCTTAGTATACAGTTCTGGGAATGTGTATCACCTTTGTGAGCTTGATTGAAAATACCATCTCAAAAATATTTTCAATTAGTCCTCACATAGATCGTAAGTTCAGCAAGGTTCACCTGACAGCAGGAGTCATGGTAGACATTCTGAGGAATAGGATTCCTTGAGTAAGACTTGCTAAAACACTTTTGGAAATTTTTGTTCATGTATACAAAATAAATAGGCTATAATATGAGCCTCGGATAAAAGAGCAAATACTTTTTAAAGTTTAATAATAGTTCTGGATCCTGAAATTAACAGCAGGAAAGGAGAGTTATAGATTTCAAAAGACATCACACACTCTTTTTAAAGCTTCAGTTGGCATATTTCTTTGTAACCTCTAATACTTTTGTGTAACTACGAACATGGCATGAAGATAACATGGAGAAATTATGGAATGCTGGCAGGTAAATTGAATAAAAAAATTTTTAAAAACACATCTGTGTACCCCTGAACTGTCCTTGTGTTCCATTTTATTAATAATTCTAATGTGAAAAGTCAATTTAAATTCTCTTATTAATTGATAACTGGGGACTCCTTCATTACTGATGTACTATATAAGTGATGAACTCAGTTAACAAAGATTTATTATTGATTATCTCATAAGTGACAGGCAATGTTCAAGGTGCTAGGGATAAAACAGAATGCCCTGATAGAGCTCACGTTCCAATTAAGGAGGATAAATATAAATTGTGCAATGATGATAATTAGTATGGAGAAAAATAAAACATGAAAGGAAAGGATGTGCTGAGGAAGGAAGGAAATTTCTATTTTTAAATACATGTCCAGGGGAAGATACACTAAAAAGTGTGCTGAATAAGGATTGAAACCAGGTAGATGTCTGAGAAAAAAAACATTTTAGGCAGAGGGAATATTAAGAGCAAAGCTTTGAGGTAGAAACTTGGCACTAGAATGAGAAAGGAGACAGTGGGAACTTATGGGTGTGAACAAGGCTATGGACTGGGAAAGCAGATAATATACGTCTTTACAAGTTACTTGGAAGACATTGGTTTTTATTCTGAATGAGATAACAAGAAAATAGGTGATCTGATTTATGTTCTCAAGAAATACTTTTATTTTGGGCTAAGAATCGATAAGGTAAGAAGCATGATCAGCAAAACAGGACTATTGAAGCAAGAAATGATGGCAGTTTGGCACAAGGTTTTACTTATAGAAGAGGTAATATCCTGAATATACTTCAAATACGCTGTTGTTCTGTTGAGTTGTTTCTGACTCAAACCTATATAGGGTTTGCAAGAGCTGGTGGATTTGAACTGCCAACGATATGGTTAGCAATACAGCATTTATAATACAGCACCACACCAAGGCTTTATTTTTCATATACAAACAAAAAATGATATGCTACCAGATTCTAGGTGGGATATGAGAGAAAAAGAAGGGTCTGAGTAACTGGACAAATGGAGTTAACATTTAAAGTGAGGGTGTACACTAACAGAAGACAGCTGAGGAGTGAAGGGGTCATCAGAAGTTTGGGTCACAGCATGTACTTTATTAACTATTACACAACTGGTTGTTCATGCTAAATGAGGAGCCCTTCAGATGTGAGACACAAATTTGGTTATCCCCAGAATGAAGATTTTTTTTTTTTTTAAAGAAAGGGCACTCAATGAAGTTTCTAAGATGTGAATGTGGAAGTCAAAGAAAGCAGATCCGGCACAAATTAGAATTCATAGATTGGAGAGAAAACAAAACAAAAACAAAGACTAAAAATAATAATTATCAAAGGAAAAGAAAAATGGAGTATTGGAAGCAAAGTGAAGAAAGTATTTCAAGGAGATAGTTATTAACTCTGTCTAAAGATGCTGATAGTTCATTCGGAGGGCTATTGGATTTAACACTGTATAAGTCATCTGTTACCTCTATAAAGCAATTTCAGTGTAGTGAGGGGATGAGTTGTATCAAGTGAAAATAGAGGTTAAAGGAGCAAAACATTACAAAAGTTTTAGAAGTTTTTCTACAGAGGGGATCAGAGACATGGGAGAATAGCTAGATATAAATCAGTTTATTTTCTATTGTTTAGAATGGGGCAAAACATCATGTTCATCTGCTGATAGGAATGATCTAGTTGAAAGGATTATCTATAAGAAAGTTGGTAAAAATACAGTGTGTTCTAATAGATGATAGGACTTCTGGTGTGGCACTGTAGGATCAGAGCTAGACTAAGAAACACAAAATTGGTAGTTCAGACCCACCAGCTGCACTTTGCAAACCCTATAGAGGGTCGCTATGAGTTGGAACTGACTAGACAGCACGAGATGGTAGGAAGCAAGGCGGTTCCATATAATAAATACTGTATTGTGAACTACAAGGCCCCCTTTTGAACCTGCCAGTCGTTCCATGGGAGAAAGATGAGGTTTTCTGTTCCTTTAAACATTTAAAACCTCCGAAACCTTATACAAAGTCACTATGAGTCAGCACTTAATAACAATAAATGGTATCTTTCATTTATAAAGTATCCTAAACCACTAAACCGTTAACAACGTTGCTGATTAAGAAGATCTTTTAACACAATTTTACAATATCAAATTGAGAAAATAACCCATTGTTATGCCTAAGCAGTTTTCAGTGTGTCTATTCAAAACATAATTATGGTTGACAATCATTGTGGCCAAAAAGTCCCTCACAATTTCCATTATTATCCATAAAGTAATTTGCCTGGTGAGCATACTGCAATAAAATCCTCTCTAACATTTGATATAGTTAATGAAGCCAAAACAATTGGAGTCTGATTAGGGACTGTCTATGAGATGACAATTTCTACTAAAAGGATATACATGTCAGTCAGGAATAGTGAACAGAGGTTTCCTTGGACTATTGAGTCTGAATCCTGGGTATACAACAGAATCATCTGGGAAGTTTTTTGTTTTGTTTGTTTTGTTTTAAGGTACCAATACTCTTGATTTATACTCAGAAATTCTGAAGTTTACTTGGTCTTGGATGGAACATCTGAGTTTTTAACAACTCTTCTGGCAATTCTATTGAACAGTATGAACACTACTCTTGGCACATATCTTTGATGGCCAGAAGTAATCTTCCTCAAAGTGCTTAGGAGTTAATTACAAGGAATAATAGAACTGTCCTTTTAGAGGGGCTGCGATGTGATAGAGTCTCTGACCCAAAAATAACATTTAATATGCTAATGATTATCTAAACTGCTCTGAACATCTCTGTTTATTCTCCATCTCCTGGTATTCAAAATGTTACTTAAATCTATGATTCAAGGGCTGCACCACAGAGCCAGACTATGGATGAAACTTCTTTTTATTACCATTATCTGGTTGTGCAGGAGGCAGAAAAAGGAAGTAAGTCATCGGTATGGTACGAGGACTCCATGTGTAAATATCCTGCTTTAATTCCCTCTTTATATCTTTTCTTATATTATTCTAATTGTTCTTGTCTTCCTTTAACCTAATGTTTTCTCTTCTCTCTCATTTTTTCTTTATTCATTTTTAAATTTCTGTGCTTATTTTGACTCTTTTCTGCTATTTTTGGTGACTTTTTCATTTTTTTTTTTATTACTGTGTGTGGCAGAAGAAAAGATAGATTTTAGGAATTAAACATCTTGAAAGAGCCTCATAATCATTTAGAAATCATTTCATAAAGAAGAGAGGTTCTAAAACTTATTTATTAGAACAATAAAGAATATAAAAAAGACAAAGATCTTGATTTCTAAGTCATTCCAAGGGTTATGTTTCAAAACCAAAGACAAAAGCTAAATGAGTTCTTTGTATTGCAAACAGTGATAATATTCATTCTTAATTTAGACTACATAAGGGGACTTTTAAGTCCAATGATCTTATTAAGGAGTTCTTAAAAGAAATTATTAGAAACTACAGGTTAATACCATAAGCTATATGTACAGTACTAGCTCAGTCTTTTGCACATATTATGTTTTTTGTTGTTGTTGCCAAGTACCATCAAGTCGGTTCCAACTCATAGCAACCCTGTATAGAGTTTCCAAAGAGTGACTAGCAAGTTTGAACTGCCGTCCTTGCAGTTCAGTGCTTATCTTACAGTGCTATACCAGGACTTGATATTATATAGTAAATTTTGCTAAGTAAATAAAGAATTATAATATTTTTTGAAGAATTCATACCAAATTTGTCAGAAAAAGTGATTGCTCTCTATTATTATATATTTATGATAAATCAGACTTTTCTTAAAACTTTCATCAAATAATAGAAATCTGTAGCCTGCTTTAATTCATTAAAATAACTTTATTAAATATGTTGGTATATAAGATATCATGGACATCAGTGTATTTAATATGAATATCAACAATATGAAAATTATTGTAGAGGTAGGAAAAAAAAATAGCTAATTAAGTTCCACAAAGGAAATTGTTTTCGTAATCCTAATTGAGTTAATCAATCATAGTTTGTCAATACTTTTTAGAAGCTTCACTGAAATTGTGAAAAGATCATAACTAATCAATTATGAATGATAAATGTTAGCAGTTTATTAATTTATAATAACTTGGTCAATATTTTAATTATAAATAGACTTTCAGAAATTGGGTTTCCTGACATAGAAAAAAAAAACAACAACATTTGATTTAAGCCTGAAGTGATATGGCCCATTGCCTATTTTATCCACGTAAAGTTACTCTAGGAGCTCTGGTGGTGTAGTGTTTAAGCTCTCAGATGCTAACTGAAAGGTTGTTGAGTTGAACCTCCATCATCTCCATGGGAGAAAAATATGGCAGTGTGCTCCCTTAAAGATGACAGGCTTAGAAACCCTATGGGGTGGTTCTACTGTGTACTTTAGGGTAATTAGAAATGAGTACTTTATGCATGCTATTTATTAAATACATAAATGTGTACTCTATATAGCAATTTGGTTGGAAATCATCACTTTAAGTGTTGTGCTTGGGACCCAGGCAGAGCATGAGATGAGAAGTGAAAAAGGCAAACTGAGGCCAGATAATGAAAAGTTTTATGGGATATCCTCAAGAGCCTCACAGTTTCTGGCGAAGAGTTGTTCAGAATTTCCAGCCAAACTGAGCATTAAGAGATCCAGGAGGTGGGTGGAAGAAAACAAGAGGGCCAAAGAGTTAGGATCATGAACTGAGTGTTAACTTTTACTCTATTCCTTTTTCACAGCCAGTGGCCAGCTGTTTCTGCAACTTTAACTATTTTCTGTCCTGGCAAGACTGTAGCACAAATTCTTTCAAAAGATTATCCAAAGGAAAGCATTTTACTTCTAGCTGTGAGTGCGACTGCCTTTTGAGTCACAAAGAAGCCTCTGCTGGTAGACATGGTTACTTTTCTAAGGGAGAAAATAAAAGCCCATGTTTGGGAGATTATGGCAAATGAACATTTTTAGTTTCCTAATCTATGGAATAAATTAAATAAGCAAAGACATGTGCTGTTTAAGTGGAGACTTCAGGAGAGGCAAACTCACTTCCTACCTGCTACATATCAAATATGATGTTGTTGTTGTTGTTAAGTGCCGTCGAGTCGGTTCTGACCCATAGCGACCCTGTACAGGGTTTCCGAGGGTGTAAATCTTTACGGGAGTAGAAAGCCTCATCTTTAGGGAGTAAGAAATCTATTACATACAAAATCATATACTTCATAATGTAACAGAAGTATTAGAAGACAGTGGCATTCCAACGTTTATTGAGAATGCTTACATTGTCTGAACTATGTCATGAATATTAGAATTTAAAAACTTCAGGCATCTTATGTTATTAGAATATACTCTAGCTGCTACATGGGGCCATTTATTTTTCAGCCTCAGCACTTTTGACCTTTTGAGTTAGACAATTGTTTATTGTGGGTGTTTATAGCATCCCTGAACATCAGACCACTAGACGCCAGGAGCACCCGGCCTGGTTGTGAAAACAACAGCATGTGTGCAGGTATTGCCAAAGCACATTGGGAAAAAGGGGAAATAAAATCACATATTTGTAATGTGTGGCATATTTGTAATGTGTGAGGTGAGATACTTTCTCCTATTTCACTAATTAAACCCGTGTGTTTATTTATTTAAGTATCCAAGTCAAACTTAAATCTAATGGAAGGAATGGGTTGTCACTAAATTTTACCCAAAATCTAATAATGTTGATGCACAGAAAATCCAATCCATAATTAGCCTCGAGTCCAGACTGCCATTGAAGATGGCCATTCATAATAAACTTATTGATACAAATGCCAATTATTTCTTTCCATGAATTAAACTATCTCAGTGTCATCAAGCGTTACTTCATCTCAACACTGTGCTATATTTCTTTTTTGATTCAATAATCTGGCTTAATGATAGTAAAACTCTGTGGCCCCAGAATGGTGGTGGTGTGCCATGGAGTGAATCAGACTCATAGTGAAACTGCACAGGGTTTTCAAGACTGTAAATCTTTACAGGAACAGAAAGCCTCATCTTCCTCTCACAGAACAAATGGTAGTTTTGAACAGCTGACCTTGTAGTTATCCGTCCCACTCATAACCACTAAGCTACCAGAGCTCCTTGTGGACCCAGAATAGATTAGGTAAACATAAGTAACAATATAACCCATATAAAATGTATGTACCTGCTATAGACCCTCAAAATTTTCTGCAGCCAGAATCACTGAGCTCCAAATTCTGCTGATAATAGTGTCTCTTTTTACTTATGAGCTTGACATGTCTTTGTTGATATTGTGATTTATTTATTTTCTGGAATGACCATTCTTGAGTCCACAAGTCAATTTGGCTCCATAAAAGAGTCAGTGAACTGAGTAACCTCTAACTATTCTGGGTTTGACTTCTACAGATTTCATTTCAATTTCTTTATTCGAAATAGTCTTTAATGTACTTATTTAAATTTGACAGTAGATACTGGCACCTACCCCAGTGTTCATAATTCCATTTCCAAATGTATTTTCAATGACATATTGCTTGGGAAAATATATTATTCTATATTTATGGGAACACTTTAACCCTCCAACAATATGGGGAGGATTAAATGAATTATTCTACATCCATATGCAGCCATTTTAAAATAATGTCCAAGAAGAATAATTAATGATATATTTATGAAAGAAATGGAAGTTGTGAAAGTGAAACAGAGAACTATATATTATATGGGGGTGAACTCATGGATCACCATGAGTTGGGATTAACAGACCAGCAGTTAATAACAATGTATACTATATGTTTATAATTTCATAAATATAAACATATATGATTAAAATTTTATACCTAACAAAGTGATACATATTTCAGATTTATATATTTATGTTAGATTTTTCTTTTGCTGACCTCAAGGCAATCATTGACAGAAATGGAGAAAAAAACAACACTGTATATACAGCATAAAATAGACTTTAGTTATTATTTCTTAAAGAGGTCCCTAACTCACAATGAACTGCACATCCTTCATTCTTGATGTTTCCCCAAAATATGTGGGACATCCCTAAACACAAGCAGGCTCTAATGTCCATCTTACTCTGTCCGTTACCTTTTGTGACTGATCTTCTGAAACTCTTTCATAATTCATTCTTATGCGCCAAGCTAAACATCGGTGCAATTCCCACTATTTCCAATCACTTCTATAGTCATTCCTTTCTTTCTTTCTTTCTTTCTTTTTGCATGTGTGTACTGAAACGATCCTGGCTTTCTTGTGTGGGCACTGTTTCCCAATATTCTCACAAAGGGAACTTCAGTTGTTCCTAATATCCCTTGTATCTCTTAGCCTGAAACTGAACGACATGTCCTTCTAACTTCAAATTGTCAGTTATAGATGACTTTGCCTTTTTATCTCTTAAAGGGCATGACTTCCAAGTATGCTTCCCACTACCCTGCTGGGTGTTAGTTATTTACAGCACTCCCGGTCATGACATTCATCACTTCTTTCATTTTATACTTACGTTGGTTATTCCAATCATCGTGTGGATACACCCTTTACTCTTTCTCACTATTTTGCCTCAGTGACAACTCAGGACATATCTAACTTCACCTTGAACATGACTGGAGAAAGACCTCTGCTAATCACATTTAGACTCATAATTACTAACCTTCCAAGCAATAGTACCCTATTTCTTTCATCCTTTTATTCTCTCACTTTTCTGTTTCTTCTCCTATTCTTACCCTTGACAGATGAATTTGTTTCTGACACATTGAGGAAATTTAAACAACCAAAAGAGGACTTTCTGGAGCTCTTACTAAGTTGTAGTAATAACAAATCTGACGATAAGAATCACTATAACACTGACTCCTATGAGACAGAGGTCAAATATATCACTCTTCTCTACCTTTTCCACCATTATTGGCACTAACTGTCCCCCATCTCCAACCCCACAGAACTCTTTCCCTATTGGACTTGATAATTCATTGGAAAGGTCTCAGAGAACTCATGGAAACAACGTAATTGCAATGACAACTTTAATAAATGAGAAGGCTAACAACAGGAATGAAGATATGCAAAGAGTGAGATTTGAGAGGGATCTCAGCACAAGGCCTCCAACTTGAAAAGCAAATTGACCCACTTACCCTTCCCCAAAACAATATTTATTTTAACTCGTCAGGAAATATCCAAACAAGAAACTCAATGACATTTTTTGAAGGGCTCAGATATTGGTTGCCCCTCTCAACTCTTGACTGGGTTTAGTTTTCTACACTCTGCTGCTGCCAAATATAAATGTTTATTGTTTCTTCTTTTCTAGTACCATCACAGTCTGTTGTCACTCAAGGGCCTTCCTGTATACTCTGACTCATAGCAACCCTGTATAGGGTTCCCAAGGAAAGGATGGTTGTGAATTGCTGACATTGTAGTTAGAAATCCAATGCTTATCCTACAGACCAGGAGCATATAGAGTAGTTAACAAGTGGAAACACCAATGTTTAATAATGTTGTTGCTGTTGTTTTAGTGCTGTGAAGGTGGTTCCAACTCATAGACACCCTGTATAGGGTTTCTGAGGCCTGAACTGATGAGTTTGAACTGTCAACCTTGTGGTTCAAATCGACCTTGCAGTCTAGTGCATTATCTTCCAGTGCCACACGAGGACTCATGTTTAGCAGTAATTGTAAACACAACAAAATAAGAAAACAACACCAAAAACTGTAGTCTTTTGACCACAAAAAAAAGTGTGTCCGAGTCATCTAGTACTTATATAATAGAAATACCACAAGTGGCTGGTTTTAATGAACAGAAATTTGTTTTTTCACAAGTGTGGAGGCAAGAAGTCCAAATTCAGAGTACCAGTTTAAGAGGAAGACTTTCTCCCTTTGTCAGCTCTGAAAGAGGTCCTTGTCTTTTCACCTTCTGCTTCCTGGTTCCTTGAAGATCTTTTCTTACTTGCATAATCTATTTTTGTATTTCAAAAGAGATCAACCCAAGATACACCCTATACTAATCCTGCTTCATTAATGTAACAAAGATAACTCATCCCTAATGGGATTATAACACAGACATAGAGGTTGTGTACAACACATACTTAAAGGGGACATAATTCAGTTCTTAATACAGTAGTTCAAACATTCAAACAAATGGCAAGATGAGACTGAAGTTCATGAGCATCTCTCCTTACAGCCCTTGTCTGGATTCCTGCTTATTATTATTATTATTATTTTGCCTTCAGTTGCTTTCATGTTGATTCTGACTCATGGCAACCCTACATATATCAGCGTAGAACTGTGCTCTATTGGCTTTTCAATGACTGTGATCTTTTTGAAGTAGATTGCGAGCCCTTTCTTTTGAGGTCCCTCTGGGTGAATTTGAACTGTCAGCCTTTCAATCAGTTGCTTAGTGCTGAACCATTTATCACACCCTTCTTCTGTTAGTGATTGTTTTTATTAAGTGGTTGAGTTGATTCTAACTCAGAGTGACCCAGAATAAAGTTTCCGAGGAATGGCTGGTGAGTTTGAACTATCCACCTTGCAGTTCAAATCGACTTTGCAATCCATTGCTAATCCTATTGTGAAAAAACCTACATGCAAATAAACGACATTTTAATTAAGGATCATGATAATTATCTAAGTTGAGTGGCCTTGGGAGTCTGGAGAGGACTTTTGGAAGGGGTTGAAGAGGTAAGGAACACTGATTTTTCTTAGGGGTAGAGCTGAGGTGATAAATTAAAATGGGTTATGTTGATGACCTGACTGCAGATATTTAGTTGTTCCTATAGTTCTTTGAGGTATAAGGGGCTCTGGTAACGTAGTGATTATGAATCGGGCTGCGAACCTTAAGGTCAGCAAATTGAAACTACCAGCTGCCAGCTGTTCTGCGGGAGAAAGATGAGGCTTTCTGCTCCCGTAAAGCCTCGGAAACCCTGTACAGGGTCACTATGAGTCGGAACCGACTCCACGGCACATCACCACCACCATAGTCCTTTGAGAAGTCCTGGTGTGGTGCTGTGGGTTATGCTCCAGACTGCAAAGTCGTTTGAACTGCAAGGTCGGCAGTTCAAGTTCACGAGCTGCTACTTGGAAACCCTATACAGGGTCACTATAGGCGGAATCAACTCGACGACACTTAACAACAACAACATAGCCCTTTGAAGACGCTCTGGTAGCGTAGTGGATATGAATCGGGCTGCTAATCTCAAGATCAACAATTCAAAACTGCCAGCCGCTCAGCAGGAGAAAGATGAGGCTTTCTGCTCCCGTAAAGATTTACAGCCTAGGAAACCCTATACAGGGTCGCTATGAGTCAGAACCGACTCCACAGCATGCTACTACTTTACTTTTTATAGCCCTTCGAGTCATTTACTGATGTAGTCGTGGTCAGTGGAAGTACACTGTTGGGCAAGCCAAGATTACTTAAATTCTTACAGTGATAATGACTGCATCAAAGGAAGCCCCAGTATTATAAGACTGCTGAGCTAATTCTCTTCATGACCTGACTTTGATTAAATGACAGGTATTATAACAACTACACTTATTTTTCTTCTTCTTTCTGACACTGATATAGAGAAATATTAATAATAACTCGCCTTTATTGAGCTTTTTCTAAAGATCAAGCAATGTTTCCAGTGTTTCACATGCATTTTCTCATGAAATTGTCATAATCCCAATTACAGACTACCATTATCACCCTTCCCAGATGGGAAATTTGCAGTATTGAGAAGTTAAATAACTTGATCATAGTCACAGAGTTAAAATTTGATTCCAGACCAAATAATTCAGGAGCCCAAGTCAAAAATAATACACCAAGTAAAGTCAAGACTACTCAAAGTGTTTGGAAGAGAAAGAATTGAAGACAAAAAAAAACAAAAAAAAACCTCAAGTGCCAATACAGATGATTTCTGAGTTTAAAAATATATATTTTTATTGTCTTTGATCTTTTTATATGTCTTTTATATGTCTTTTTATGTCTTTTATATGTCTTTGATCTTTCCATGATCATACACTCATTTATAGTAATGAAAAATAAGATAAATTATTTCATTGCATTTCCATTAATAATAAACACTTTTTTCCCTCTAGGAATAAAAATAGACTTGAAATATCAGAACTATAAATGAGCCATAGTGCATTATTTAGGCAGAAGTAAAGATTGAGGTTGAAGGGGAGACAGCATACTTCTACTGAGGAAATCAGCCTGGTATATAGGTGGAAAAAACATAGACAGTGAATAGAATGCTCTTTGGAGAAGTCATTCATCTCTGCTGCCTTTGAAGATACATACAGGAATATCCTTCACGCTTAGTAACAGCTCCAGACAGTACTACAACAGTTTCCTGACATCTATGGCTTAACCACCCAATGGTCCATTACAGAGATTCAGAGTCCACTCCTCTCTGTCATAATTGCTTCCTATGTAAGCAAAGGAGCTTTGGTAGCATAGTGGTTACAAGTCAGGTTACTAACCTCAAGGTCAGCAGTTCGATACTTCCAGGGGTTCTGTGGGAGAGAGATGAGGCTTTCTGCTCCCACTATGAGTCAGAACCAACTCCATGGCACATAACTACCATCACCACGTAAGCAAAGGATATCCTATGAAATCCTTTTGTCTGGTTAACCATTACTTCCAATTATCAACATTCTAGGATGAGCACTGGACCACAAAATTGGTTTCAATTGTAAGGTCTCTGGTTCAAACTCACCAGCCATTTCTTGAAAACCCTATATAGACAGGGTTGCTATGTGTCGAAACTGACTGGACTACACTTAACAACAACAGCCTCTTCTCTGTATGATAATGGGCATAGTGTACTTCTCTCCTTAACTAATCCAGATATCCAATCATATCCAACCCATACTCAAATCCCCATTTGTTTATGGTTTCTGTCATCCTAGAAGATCTTCTAGTCTCTTCTCCACTATTACATTTTTGTTTATTCACTTTTAAAATAGCATCTAAAATAATCTAACATAGATCATGTCTTCCACTACTTTTGTGTCCCATTCAAAACTTATCACACATTAAACAAGGACTGGTCTTGAAAAAAAAAAAAAAAAAAAAAAATATATATATATATATATATATATAATGTATTCATTAATTTTGTTTAATAGAGATTTTTTATTTATGTTTTCTCTATTAGTATCTTCAAAATAAGGAGAATTGCCTCTACCCTTTTACAAGGCAGAGTACCAGAGTACTTAGCAGTGACAAACTCACCAATAGATATTTATCCAAGGAGCATGATACTGGGCGCTAGCTCCAGTCCTGGCATCAAGAAACGCCAGGCTCTCTAAGTCTTAGTTTCTTCACCTAAATAGGATAAACAAAATAATAAATGATTAGTTTGTTGTTGTTGTTGTTGTTGTTGTTGTGTGCCCTGGAGATGGTTCTGACTCATAGCGACCCTGTATAGGGTTTCTGAGGCTGTAAATCTTTACAGGAGCAGAAAGCCTTATTTTTCTCCCGCAGAACAGCTGGTAGTTTTGAACAGCTTCCCGTGAGATTAGCAACCCAATTACCAGACCTCCTTGAAATGAATTGAATTTCATATTCAATAGGCAATTATTCATTACTAAGTTTGTGCCAGGCACTGTGCTAAGCTAATGTCAACATTTTGTGGTGATTTATAGATTCATTCCTTAGCAAATATCTCTGTGTTTTCCTAGATTTAGTCTCATTATATTTCCAAGAAAAAACAGTTACAGTTAAACTTTCAGATACATTCTATCTTGTTATGTCTATATTTTTTTAGGATTTCAAGTAGCATTCTCTTCAAAATGTTCAAATACTTTAAAATATTATTAGTCATATAAATAAGAATGTCTCTGATGTTCATATATCTATAAGATATTTGTAAAGGGTCAATGTGGTTGCTAGGGTTATTGGGCAGAATTTGGTGCACAGTTAACTGAAAGTTATTTTATCTTTATGTATATATATCAACTCATTGAAGAATTGTTAAATCTGTTTTGTAATTAAAAACACCAAGGTTCAGAGAGAGTAAGCAATATTCACAAAGTTGCAAAGGCAACATCTTAAGCCAAGTTTTATATGGTAATCTTATATGACAGCAAAGCCCTTCAGTATATTAGTATTACCATTCTGCAGAAATGCAGTTTTTCATTCTGATCTTTTTGTAACATGTGTCACATTGGCCACACTTAATAGTCAACCTCTATTGTTTAAATAAAGTGCTATGCAACTTAGGGTTAAAATGGCGGTTGCTTTTGTTGACTTTTCATTTCATTGACTTACTATATTTTGCTGGCTCTTTTCAAAACTCCTAGGACAGCATTCTTGTTGCTAAAGTAGAACCTGGAGTAGAAGCGAATAAATGTTTGGAAGGAAATCAGAAATGCAATAACTGCTTTATTAAGTATAAGAGATTACTATACACTGAGTTTAATTAAAACTATGGGAGTTGGTGCGATGGAGAGACTGATAATCCAGATCAGACCGGTTTCTGCAAATTCCACTCCCCTCTTGCAGATCACATCCTGAGAATAGGACAGTGTCCCCTGGTATCAAAGGAAATGGCCAGATCTCACAGATTAACCCTTGCAAGTATATCACACAAAGTAAGAAAGTTGTAATATCATCAGTGCCACCTTCAGGGACATAAATGAAACAGCACATTGCTTTCAGTTCAAATGTTTTTGTAAATAAATTATGTTGGCGCAAGAGTGTATTTTTCATAATTATCTTTGCTTCACCAGATATTGTTTACTAAATTTTCATTATCATCTGTCTTATTGCTTTACTAAACAAGTTTAAGTTAGTAATAAACAGCAGTTTGAAAGTAAAAACTTATAGCGTGTGCATACATGAATAGACAGGATTTGTGGAATCAAAAGAGACAGAAAAACAGGGACTATTATATATAGTCATATATAGGGTGATCTTCTGATCCCAAATTTTTATAATTGAAGCTTGTGCTATTCACAAATACCATTGGTACAACAGACAGAATCAGATCCTCCTGGGAAAACTAGGAAGGATTTTCATGCTAGTCTTGTTGTTAAGTGCCATTGAGTTGCCTCCAAGTCACAGTAACTCCGTCTTTATAGGGTGTCTGGTGAGTGGGTGGTGAGCTTGAACCGCCAGTCTTGATGTTCAAACCAATTTTGCAGTCCAATGTGCTAATCCATAGTGCCAATGCTACTCTTAAGCAATGTTATTTATCAGAAATCATGTGATGAATGTTAAAATCTGGTCTTCAGATTGCACTACTTTGATCAGACTCATACATACATCCCATTTTCTATTCTCTTAGCTCAATACACATGACTGTAACAGTAGTGAGACAGCATGAGAGGGAACAGTCAGATTCCAGCATTAGTTTGGCAAAGATTCCATAATGCTCCTCTGTTCTTCAGAGACATAACAACCCACATACCCAAGGAGCCTTACTGAAGCAGATTTTATCACATTTCTGGGGACACCCTCTCTCCCACCATAAGTGCCTTAATTATAAATTGGTCATACTTAGTTATAAGATGTCCATCTAATCTTTATCTCACATTAATCTACTTAACCAAAGACATCTGTGCACAAAGTCATTCACTCAACTAGATACACCTGTACACAAATCAATTCTACTTTGTTCATATGCTTTCACAACTGCTCTGGTGGTGGTGGTGGTGGTGGTGGTGGTGGTGGTTATGGGCTGTGGAGTTGGTTCTGACTCATAGTTACCCTCATAGGGTTTCTGAGACTGTAAATCTTTACAGGAGAAGAAAGCCTCATCTTTCTCCCATGGAACAGCTGGTAGTTTTGAACTGCTGATCTTGAGGTTCGCAGCCCGATTCCTAACCACTGCACTACCAAAGCTCCGTCACAATTGCTCTACTGGGACTTAGACACATGGGATCTTCTCAGCTGAACCTCATACTCCACATAGGGAGCTGCTGCAGGGTTAATGCACGGGGAGGAAATGATCTGACCAGTGGTGATTACTGTTATGTCACTGATAACTTGTTTGGGTGTGAACAAACTATTTAATCGATAGGGTCCCTGGGTGGCACAAAAGGTTTGTACTTGTCTCTTCTGTGCTGTCCCGTCACTTCCTATTCATAGTGACACTGTACAGGTTTTCTGAAAGTGGCTGGTGGATTTTAACTGGACTGCAGTTACCAGTCTAGTGCTTATCCTATAGTGCCACATGAGGGCTCATGCACTTGACTACTAATTTAAAGTTTAAGATCTGCTTCAATACCAATTACAGCCCTAGAGATAAGTTCTACTCTGTAACACGTGGGGTCACCATAACCAGGAATTAATTTAAGGTAATGGAAGTTTTTGTTTTCTAATCTAAGCTTCAATTTCATCATCTGTACAGTAAAAACAAATGTCTGGATTTCAAAGTAAATGAAAGAATAAAATAAGTCAAAGTGTGTGTGATTGTTAAGGTTTTGTGATAACTTGATTTGGCTAGGATGCACAGTAGTTAGGCAGGTAAATGCGGTAAGCCCACATGATGAGATTTATTATGGGTAACCAAGCAATTGAAAGGAAGTTTTCCTCACGTATGAGACCTGCATCCAATATACTAAACACTCAGGCAAAGCTTACTTGCTCTCTGTTGGGTCTGGATTTTGCATCTGGCTTGTCATCTAATCTCTGGTTCTTTGAGCTTGAGCCAGTTGCGGCTCTATAGGTTGCCAGTACATCCTGGGAGTCATCAGCAGTCAGCCATCTTATCTGCTCAACCTACCTGCCTGTCATTTGACCTGCTGATCTTAGTTCACAATCCCTGCACTTATGTGGGTCAGAAGTCTCCAGTCTGATATCTAACCAATGTACTTGGAATTTTCCTACCTGCACAATTGTGTGAGCTATTTCCTTCATATAAACCTCTCTTTCCATATACATATATAAGTTTCACTGGTTTTACTTCTCTAGAGAACTCGGTATAAGGGTTTAAAATGCCTACCATTATAATTGTATTTTCTTTTCTTTTTAAAAATGCAAAATGTCATTTATTATATACTAAGCATCAGAACCAACTTGACGACACTTAACAACAGGTATTTTTCTCAGAATCCTGGTGTGGGGCTGTAGGATAAGCACTAGACTGCTAACAGAAAGGTTGGTGTTTCATACCCACCAGCATCTCCTCAGAAACCCTACACAGAGTAGCTATAAGTCAGAACTGATTTGACAGCCCATAACAACCACCACCAGCATCTGTCATTTTGTCATTTGTGTCTTGTTGTGATGCTGGAAGCAATGCAACCAGTATTTTAAATGCCACCAGGATCACCCATGGTAGACAGGTATCAGTGGAGCTTCCAAACGTATACAGATAAGGAAAGAGAGGCAGACCACTTATGAATGGTTGTTGTTGTTAAGTGCTGTCAAGTTGATTCAAACCCTTAGTGACCCTGTATAGGGTTTCCAAGGAGCAACTGGTGAGCTTGAACCACCTTCCTTGCAGATCAAACGACCTTGCAGTATGATGCATTAATCCACAGCACCATATGAGTAGCAGCAGAGCATTGTATGATACAGTGCTGGAAGATGAGCCCCTCAGGTTTAAAGTCACTCAAAATATGACTGGGGAAGAACTGCCTCCTTGAAGAAGAGATGACCTTGATTATATGAATCAAGCAAAGCTTTCAGGACCTTGATTTTTCTGATGGGGCACAACTCAAAATGAGAAGAAACAACTGTAAACATCCACTAATAGCCAGACCATACAAAGTATGAATCTAGGAAAATTAGAAGTCATCAAACAGAAACGGAATACATAAAGATCAGTATGCTAGGCATTTGTGAGCTGAAATGGACAGGTATTGAACATTCTGAATCAGACAATCATGTGTTGTTGTTTTTTTTGTGCTGGGAATGACAAATTGAAGAGGAATGGCATCACATCCATTGCCAAAAAGAGCATTTCAAGATCTATCTTGAAGTACAATACTATCTGTGATAGGATAACATCCATAATCGTAAGGGAGCGGGGGAAGTCTTGGTGTGGTACTATAGGATAAGCACTGGATTGCTAACTACAAGGTCAGTGATTCAAACCATCAGTCATTCCTTGGAAATTCTATACAGGGTTGCTTTGAGTCAGAAATGACTCAACAAGGAAGACTAGTTAAAGAGGCACTCACTCATCTATGTCAAATTTGAAAAAAAAAAAAATCCATATTTGTGTCCACGCCAAAGAAAGGTGACCCAATAAAATGCAGAAATCATCCAACAATATCATCAATATCACTGCAAGTAAAATTTTGCTGAAGAAAATTCCAAAATGATTACACCATTACCTAGACAGAGAACTGCCAGAAATTCAAGCCAGTTTCAGAAGAGGATATGGAACAATGATATCATTGTTGATGACAGATGGATCTTATTTGGAAAACAGAGAATACCAGAAAGATGCTTACTTGTGCTTTGTTGACTACACAAAGACATTTGATTGTGTAGATCAGAACAAACTATGGATAACACTGCAAAGAATGGGTATTCCAGAACACGTAATTGTGCCCATAAGGAAACTGTACATAGACCAAGTTAGTTGTTCAAATAGAACAAGGGTATAATGAATGGTTTAAAATCAGGAAATGTGTGTCATTGTTGTATCCTTTCACTACAAATGTTCAATCTGTATGTTGAGCAAATAATCCAAGAAACAAGGTTATATGAAGAAGAAGTTGGCATTAGGAGTTGAGAAAGACTCCTTAACAACTTGTTATAATGTCTATGTCACAGCCTTGCTTGTTGGAAGCTAGGAAGACTTAAAATATTTACTTGTGAGGATCAAAGACTAGGGTCTACAGTATTAGCTGCACCTAAATGTAAAGAAATAGAAAATCTTCACAACTGGACAAATACATAGCATCATGGTAAATGGAGAAAAGATTGAAATTAATGACTTCAATTTGCTTGGATCTACAATCAGGTTCATGGACGCGGTGGTCAAAAAATCAAGTGGCGTATTGCATTAGTAAAAAATGCTGCAAAAGACCTATTTAAGTGTTCAAGAGCAAAGATATCAGTTTGAGACTAAGGTATGCCTGTCCCAAACCTTGGTATTTTCAATCACCTCATATGTATGTGAAAGTTGGACAATCAGTAAGAAAGACTAGAAGAAACTAATGCATTTAAATTGTGGTTGTTGGTGAAGAACATTAAAAATACCATGGACTGCAAGAACAAACAAGAATGTCATCACAAAAGTACAGTCAGAATGCTCCTTAGAAGTGAGAATGGTGAGACTTAGTCTTCTGGACTTTGCACATATTGTCAGGAGGGACTAGTCCCTGGAGAAGGACATGATTTGAAAAGTAGATGGTCAGTGAAAAAGAGGAACAGTCCCAACAAGTTGGATTGACAAAGTGCCAGCCACAATGGGCTCAAACATAATAACAATTATGAGAATGGTGTAGGACCAGGCAGTGTTTCATGGTCTTGTGCATAGATTTGCTTTTAAGTGGAACTAGTTTGATGGCACCTAAGAATAGCAATGGCACCCTTAATTATATGCCAAGTACATTGCTTTCTCTACTGCTTACTACCCCGCCCCAACACACATAAACATACATACACCTCACACACCAGCAGAGAATTTATTACCAACAGGATCTTATGATCAGCATTTTCATGGAAGGCATAATAATTTAGCTGTTAATTATTCTCTTGACCAATATTAAGACATCCCAGGATGTGACATATTACTTAGTGTGTGTGTATGTGTTCATATTCCTACTGATTTTTTTAAAAATACAATTTATATATTTAAATTAATGCATTATTGCTGAATTGGAACCAACTCCACAGCATATAACAACAACAACATTCATGCTATGATTAATTTTTTTTAAGTTTTTACTGTGAATTGAGTGATTAGTTTATGTGGGTGAACATCAGTTTTACACTCTTTGTTGCATTGCAATGATTACAATCTCCTCTGTGCATCATCATTCAACAGAATTTGCTTCTATTTTCTCTATTTTTTGTTTTTTTCTTTTTTTGGGGGGGTTGTACACAAAAATACTCAGGAATATTTAAACAACCAAAGGACACATTCTTCAAACTTGTTCCCTGGCCTCCAGCACATGGCTTCCAGCACACAGCCTTCCTCTTTCCATTATTCTATAGTCCTCAGCTGCTGTGTATCTCTATGTGTCACTGCTTCTCTGGACAGGGTCCCACATTCTACTCATGCTCTTCTCCCTTGATGGTCCTAGGGTCCTCTGTTCCTGAACTGTAAGATTAACTATGCCCCTCTTTTTGTTACAAAACATCTACCTTTACAGCAGTGACAGTCACAATTAGTCATGATATCAACCACTCACCATTGAATCAAAAGAATCTTATCCCCATGTTCTTTCTTTCACCAGACCTGTCTAGACAAGATGAAAACTATTCAGTTGGGATTCTACCTTCCCCACACACTCTGAAACTAGACTCCCTCTTGAAAACTTCTAAGCCAGTCACTTTCTGCCTTTAAAGCCCCTCCCATTTTAGGTAGCCAATGTCAAGTTCATCAACTTGTAGCAATTTATACTTGTTTCCTTTATCAAACAACAAAAAATGATTTCTTTCTTTTATTTTCTTTACCTCTGGTTGAGTTGTGATCATCAAGACATCGAAGCAAGGTCAAATGGGTACTATCTACAAGTTTAGGCATTCTTCTGTGTCTCCTCTCACTTCACATCAGCTGGTGCTTCGCTCTCAACTCCAGCCCTCTGTGGCTATGTCCTTGGCCCTGGGCTCAGGAATTATGATTAATATTTTTTAAAACTTTTATCAAGTGAAAAAGATCAAATATACCTGAATTAGTTATTAAATAAAGGATTAATGCTGACTGAAGTCTAGCATTTTATCATGATAAACATTCATGTCATGCTCCTTTCCCAAGACTAGAGATTAAATGCTTGGCAATATTGGTTTGCTGAAAATCTTCCTATTGATTGTTGTTGTTGTTGTGAAATGCCGTCGAGTCTGATCTGACCCATAGCAACCCTGTATAGGGTTTCCAAGGAGCAGCTAGTGAGCTTGAACCACCAACCTTGCAGTTTAAACGGCTTTGCAGTCTGGCGCCACAGTGCCATACCAAGACTCCCTTCCTTTTGATAATACCTCTTAATTTTCAATATCTAGTTTTATGTTGTTGGTGTTGTTAGTTGTAATCAAGTTGATTCCTACTCATAGAGATCCCATTTGTGTAAAGTAGTACTGTTCCATAAGGTTTCCAAGAATAGGGTGACCTTTCTGAAGCAAAGCTCCAGGCCTATCTTTTGAGGTATCTTTTGGTGACTTCGAAGTGCCAAATTTAACCATTTGCCTGAATAGAAAATATATTTGACTAGGAAGCTATTTAGAATACCTACTCATTTTGTCCTGTGTGTCTTGAAGAACATAGCTAATATTTTAAGTCTACAATCCTTTGGGGGGAAAAAATGCTCTTAAAAAAATACAGAAGAAATATAAAAATTTGAGTTCAACTCAAAAGTAAGAATATGGATAAAGTGTCTTTAACTGTTAAGGAAAGAAAAAAGTTGCTTTGTTGGGGGTACTCTTCCTTTATTGAATGATGGAAAAATAATAGGTTGATTACACAGAAAAAACAAATGTCCACTTCTCATTTTGTCTCTGCTTTCTCATTCTGCTGACACTATGCCAAATATTTAACTAGCACAAGGCCATAGACTCTTTAACAGATACTATGTTATTGTCGTTCCTAAGTGCTGTCAAATTGGTTCCGACTCATAGTGACTCTGTATAGGGTTTCCAAGAAACAACTGATGTTGGAATTCAAACTGACCTGGGGGCCCAGTGTGTTATCCCACAGTGCCACAGTTTTGTAAAATTCATTTTTGTTGATTTTGTATTTTTATTTAAGTTCTCGGCTGCATATAGCAATGAAAATAAGTGCATGAGTCCTGGTGTGGCGCTGTGGGTCAATGTGTTTGACTGCAAAGTTGGTTCATGCTCACCAGTTGCTCCTCAGTAACCCTATGCAGGGTCACTATAGGTAAGAACCGACTTGATGGCATGTCACAACAACAACAATGATAATTTAAAATATCTGTTCTTATATTTTAGGGAGCCAGGAAATATAATTAAACTCAATTCATAGAAATAAAACTGAGCATGGCCAGAGAATTTCTTATACTTCATATATATTATCAGGAGGCACCAGTCTCTGGAGAAGGACATCATGCTTGGTAAAGTATAGGGTCAGTGAAAAAGAGAAAGACCCCCAACAAGATGGATTGGCACAGTGGCAGCAGCAATGGGCTCAAGCGTGAAAATGATTGTGAGATTGACGTGGGACTGGGCAGTGTTTCATTCTGTTGTGTATAAGGTCTTTATGAGTCAGTTTAGACTTGACAACACTTAACAACAACAACAGGAACATTGTGGGTTAATTGTAATTGATGCCCATGGTGGTTTGGGGCCATGCTAGCAGTTATTAAGCTCTTAATATGGTAACTATTTTATTAAATTTGGTTGTTTAATCCTCACAACAAATCTTAGCAGCTGTTCTTGTTAACTGCCATCGAGTTGGTTCTGACTCATAGCAACCCTGTATAGGGGTTTCAAGGAGCAGCTGGTAAATTTGAACCACCAACTTTGTGGTTCAATCCACCTTGCGGCCCAGTGCTTTATCCACAGCACCACACTAGTAGATATCCAGTTATACCTGCTTCACAAATGATAACATAAAAGTAGCAATAGAGAAGCTAGTAACCTCTCCTTATTCAAACATAAAAATTGAACGCAGCCAATCTGTTCATCAGAGCTAGAGTTGTTGGTCCCTACTCCCCTAACCAAACCAATTGTCACTGACTCAATCCTAATTCATGGTGGCCCCATGTATATTGAATTATAATTATACTCTGTAGGATTTTCAATGTTTAATTTTTCAGAAGTAGATTGTCAAGCCTTTTTTCCAAGGAGACTTCCAATGAGCTCAAACCTCCGTCTTTACAGTTAGCAGCTGAGTACATGAACCATTTGTACTACCCAGGGACTCCACCCATTAATATCTAGTATTAGTTTTTCTTGATGAGAAGGATTTACTTTCTAGTCAGAACTTCCCATTGAAGATCTTTGGGTTAGGCCAGAAAAGGAGTTATTAGGATGCTAATGGACACTACCAATTTAGTACCATATTTTAAGATTTTGTACTTTTGGGTTCTTGGATAATGAACAACCTACAGAACAAAGATCATCAAATTTTCAACTTTCAGGAACTTTACTAAGAATATATGTTAATAAAGGACACGGTATGCAGAAAAGCGTTAAATCAGTAGACCTGGGTTTCTCAAAGCCTACACATTCCCCAAAAAAGATTCATTTTAAGACTGGCCTTTAGCTGTAAGCCCTTTGGATGCTCTGCCTATTGAAATTATTTTTATATGGCTAGGCTTTGAGCTCTGGTAGCATAGTGGTTACGAATCGGGCTGGGAATCGCAAGGTCAGCAGTTCGAAACTACCAGTTGTTCCACGGGAGAAAGATGAGGCTTTCTGCTCCTGTAAAGATTTCCAGCCTTGGAAACCCTCTACAGGGTCGCTAGGAGTCGGAACCGACTCCACGGCACATAACAAAAACAACAAGGCTTTGAGTGGGATATTTTTAAATAACTATATGATTTATACTGTTGTTAAGTGCCAGTGAGTCGGTTCAACTCCTAGCAACCCTGTACAGGGTTCCCGAGGAACAGCTTGTGGATTTGAACTGCCGAGTTTGTAGTTCACAGTCCAATGCTGATCTTACAGTGCTACGCCAAGAGTCCATATTATTTATAGTGAAGACCTATTTGGGCTTTGATATTGTGGTGTCTGAGTAGCTAATATCAGTTACAGAGCTATTGTCTACATGATTGACTCCTAATAAAAACCCTAAACACCAACCAGGTGAGCTTCTCTGGGTAACATTCACAAGTGTTGTTGCAAATTGTTGCAGGATGAATTTATGATGGCCAATGAAAATGGAAAAGTGCCATATCATCAGTGAAAACAAGGTCAGGGGCAAATTGTAGAACACAACATCAATTGCTCATATGCAAATTCAAACTGAAGCTGAAAAAAATGAAAACAAGTCCATGAAAGTCAAATATGACCTTGAAAATATCCCAACTGAATTTAGAGATCATCCAAAGAAGAGATTTGATACATTAAATACTAAAGACCAAAAACCAGAAGAATTATGGGCTGACATCTAGAACATCTTACATGAAGAAAGCAAAGAGTCATTAAGAAGACAAGAAAGAAGGAAAAGGTCAAAATGGATGTTACAAGAGACACTGAAACTTGCTCTCCAGTGTAGAGATGCTAAAGCAAATGGAAGAAATGAGGAGGTCCAAGAGCTGAACAGAAAATTTCAAAGATCAGCTTGAGAAGACAAAGCCAAATATTACAATAAAATATGCAAAGATCTGGAGTCAGAAAACCAAAAAGAAAGAACATGCTCAGCATTTCTCAAGCTGGGGGAACTGAAGAAAAAATTCAAGCATTGACTTTTGTTACTGAAAGATTCTCTGGGAAAATTATTTAATGATGCAGAAAGCATCAAAAGAAGATGGAAGGAATAAACAGAATCACTGTACCAAAAGGTAATGGTTAATGTTCAACCATTTCAAGAGGTAGCATACAACCAAGAGCCAATGATACTGAAGGAGAAAGTCCAAGGTGCATTGAAGGAATTGACAAAGAAAAAGGCACCAGGAATCAATGGAATAAAAACTGAAATCTTTCAAGAAAGTGAGGCAGCACAGGAAGCACTCACTCATCTCTGCCAAGAAATTTGGAGGACAACTATCTGGCTGACTGATTAGAAAAGATCTGTACTTATGCCCATTCCAAAGAGAGGTGACCCAATGGAATGTGGAAATCATCAGACAATCTCTTTGATATCCCATGAGAATAAAGTCTTAGTAAAGGTAATACAGAAATGACTACAAGCATACACTAACAGAGAACTTCAGAAGTTCAAGCCAGATTCAGAAGAGGCTGTGGAACAAGGGATATCATTGTTGATGTCCAGTGGATGAAAGCAGAGAATATCAGAAAGATGTTTACCTATGCTTTTTTGACTATGCAAATGTTTTCGATTGTGTAGATCATGACAAGCTATGGAAAACATTGTGAATTATGAGTATTCCATAACACTTAATTGTGCTCATGAGGAATCTGTAACTGGACCAAGAGGCAGTGGTTTGAACAGAACATGGGAACACTGAATGAATTAAAATTAAGAAAGGTGTGTGACAGGGTTGTATTCTTTCACCATACTTATTCAACCTGTATGCTGAGCAAATAATACAAGAAGCTGGGTTCTATGAAGAAAAACATGGCATCAGGATTGGAGGAAGACTCATTAACACCCTGTGATATGCAGATGATACAACCTTGCTTGCTGAAAGTGAAGAGGACTTAAAACATTTACTGATGAAGATCAAAGACACAGCCTTCGATATGGATTACATATCAATGTAAAGAAAACAAAAGTCTTCACCACTGGACCAATAAACAACATTCTTATCAATGGAGAAACGATTGAAGTTGTCAAGGACTTCATTCTTCTTGAATCCACTATCAACACTTGCAGAAGTAGCAGTCAAGAGATCAGATGACGTATTGCACTGGGCAAATCTGCTGCACAAGACCTTTTTACAGTGTTCAAAAGCAAAGATGTCAGCTTAAGAACTAAGATGCGCCTGACCCAAGCCATGGTATATTCAATAACCTCATATCATGCTGGACAGTAAATAAGGAAGACTGTAGAATAATTGAAGCTTTTGAGTTATGGTGTTTGAGGAGAATCTTGGAAGTGCCATGGGCTGCCAAAGGAACACAAGATATCTGTGTTGGAAGAAGTGCAGCCAGAGTGATCCTTGGGGACTAGAATGGGCAAACTTTGTCTCTCATAATTCGGATGTATTGTCTGGAGGGAACAGTCACTGGAGAAGGATATCATGTTTGGTAAGGTGGAGGGTCAGAGAAAAAGAAGAAGACCCCCCAATGGGATGGATTGGCCAGGTGGCAGCATCGATGGACTCAAGCGTGGCAACAATAGTGAGGTTGGCCCAGGATTGGGCAGTGTTTCGTTCTGCTGTACATAGGGTCCCTATGGGTTGGCACTGACTCTCTGGCACCTAATAACAACAACAACAATGAGAATTCACTGGGAGAAGACACATGGAAACTTGAATTTCATTTTCCTGAACTTTACTCCTTGTACCATTGCCCTTTGCTAATTTTAATACATATCCTTTTGCTGTAATAAATTGTAATACTGTGTATAAAAGTTTCTAGTTCTATAAGCATTTTCTGTTTCTATAAACAGTTTCTGAGTTCTATAGGTGATTTGCATTTTGGAATTTTACCTTGAATTTTCTTGATTTGGCTTTCTCTAACATTGGGATTGGTTAATTTTACCATGCCTCTAGGTTTAAATGAAGGCATCTTAGAAGCAGAAACTGATGATCCCAGGACCATCAAGAAAGAAATGCATGAATAGAGTGTGAAATCCCTACCTAGAAAAGTGGCAACAACAGAGGTGGTAGCAGAGGTAGTGGCATGGAGAGACAGAACAACTGCAGGCTTCTAGGCCCATGGACTGAGTGAAACCAAGTGCCTACGGGCAGGAGACAGACTTGCAGAATATGCCCTATGGGCATTTACAGACTGGATAAAAGAGCTTTGTAAAGCTTGCCGAGCAGGTCAGAGGCCAAGGGGTTCAGCTGAAGAATAGAGTGAGGCATACCTGAAGTATGGCGGAGAAGAGGCATCGTAAAATTGGTTAGATGTTGTCCTGACGGATGAAGAGTTAGATTATTAAGATCATAGTAAGAAGTATGGCCATAAACTGCAAAAAGAAATGCTGTATTCCAAGTGTCTGCAAAGATGGTTGAAATAGGAATGCTCTAACACTGAAATCAACTACTTCTTAAACAACAGTTGACTCTCAGAATCTGAGGTAGAAAATTAACATGTTACTTTCTCATGGATTTAGCAGCTTTATAAACCGGAAGTGAGAAAGAGCACATGGAGGTAGTGGAGGAAGGGAAATACTATTTAAGCAGAAGTAGAAACACCTATGTTTGTTACCACATAACAGCAGCCCCCATACTGACCAAGTAAGAACCAACAGCAGAACTTGAGGGAGCATATGCAGGAGATTTCAAGCTATCTGGCAGTCAGCAGAGTTCCCAATACACAGCAGGGCATCAACTGCATCCCAGAGCTGAATGCTCTCAGATCAGAGCAAAGTACAAGAGAAAGTGAGGGTTATCTGTCCACATTAGGCATATTGGGAAATCATAAACCCAGACGCTATTGGGTCCTTTTGGAGAATGGGATACTGAGAGACAAGAAAAAGATATGATAAAGGGAACTGTTTTGTAACTAACCATATTTTGGTCATTATCCATCGAGAACAATTCTAATGAGCATTCAGAGAAACTCGTTACCAAACTTAGATTGCATATGATTCCTATCATTGCTGGTGTGCTTTGATTTTTTTTTATTTTTTTAAATCTCCATTTATGTCATGGAAACTTTCAGATGGAATCTTATATAGTTGACTTGCATTTTGGAATTGTAACTACTGGGTTATATAATTCTTCAGGACTTCTCATATCCTCAAATAACTCTAAGTTGTCTTTGTTAATAGAAAAAATATATATACTTGCCTGTTTTTCACCCCTTTGACTCAACTAGAATAGTTATAAAATTTTGAAATGTTTGAAATGGTAAATATTTTGCTACTTTATTCTATGAAATATACATTACCATCAGCAATAAATATTGTGTACACTTTATGAAAATCACTATTCCAATACAGTTTAAGCAGAAATTGAATGTCTACTGATTATAAAATTGCTATATTCAGAAAGAGGAGAGAGGCTATTTCAGGCTGCTAAATAACTGTTGGTTAAGCATTAAGAAGTATGGGAAATTTGAAATTTGTGAGTTTGCATTTTCTCTGACTGCATGAACATCTGCTTACTTATTTTTCATACATTTGTGATTTTGAGACATTCTAAATTTTGTGCTCTTGAAAAAAATGCCAAAAGTTAAAAGATTTTTATCTCTTTTTTTCCAATAAAAATTAGATGAATACAGAAACCAATGACATTGTCCTTTGGCTATTATGTGAAAGTAAGAAAAAGGCATTTTCTTGAAAGTATTTCTATAGACAAAATGTTTTTGAGCCTGAGAAAATAAAAGGGTAATTTCTCTGCTGCTGCCACCTTGTGTGCAAATATGTATGATTAAGGAAAGATCTTCAGCAATATTTTGACTATTTTCTTCTGAAATTAAAAAAATATATATGGATAAGTAATTTGCTTGCTAGGTATAAATAAATATCATAGTGAGTTATATATGAAATAATTATATTGGTATGTCTAGTTTCTCAATTATGCATTTATAGAATATAAATACAAGTATAACATTGTTGTTGTTAAGTACCATCGAGTCAGTTCTGACCCACAGAGACCCTATGTAGGGTTTCTGAGGAGCAGCTAGTAAGCTTGAACTGCCAACCTTGCAGTTCAAATGACTTTGCAGTCTGGCACATTAACCCACAGTGCCACATCAGGAATCCGAGTATATCATAGGTTCATAGAATTGTTTTTTATCTTGATGGACCTTAGAAAAAAAATTTTTTTGTATTTTTATTGTCAAAATGTAATAAAATAGTGACAAGCTTCATTTTGCTTTCCATTATATCGCAACTGGATAGATGAGAAAAAAAAAAAAGAGAGAGAGAATATGGTCTTTTAAAGTACAATAAATAAAGACAAATAAATTTAGGAACTAAATTTTCTTAATTACCAAAATAACTAGAAATAATATTGATAGTAAGATAGAATCAAATTGATAAATAAAATTCACATATTGACCACCTATGCATAAAACTGCTTGGTAGAACAATTTGGCATTACCAACAAATATTTTAAATGTACAAACACTTTGACCTAATAATTTCACTTCTAAGTTTCTGTACCGGATAATAAGATGCCCCCTCACCTCCTTCCAATTTATGTTCACCTGGGAATGTCATTTTGTGAATGTGACTTTATTTGGAAAATTAGGTCTGTGTGCATATAATCAAGTTAACATGAGGTCATATTGGATAAGGGTAGACTCTAATTCCAACATGATAGGTGTCTTTTATCAGAAGAACATTTGAACATATTAGAAATACACACAGGAAGGAAGTCCTGTGATGAGGGAAGAAATGATTGGAGGGATGCATCTAAAAGCCAAGGAATTTCAAAAACTACCAGGAGCCACCAACCAGAAGCTAGGGAGAAACAAGGAAGGATTCTTCCCTAGATCCTTCAGAGGGAGCATCGCCATATCTTTACCTTGAACTGTTGTTCTTCACCATCCAGTTTGTGATAATTTGCTAAAAGAGCCATAGAAAAACAATACAGCATTTATCTTCATAAAAATAATTACATATGTTTACCAAGAGTTATAGTCAATCAGTTTTTATTTCATCATTCTTTTAAAGTATCAATTATCTTAAACAAACTCTACTTAATGAACTCACCAGACTGAAATGCTTTTCATTCCCAATATCAAATATACAACTGGTGCCCAGATCAAGTTGAGTATGTGGGTATCTCCCTAGTCTTCTGTGCTCCTTTCCCATGACTTGATTAGCATTCTTGCCAAAACTTAATTATGACTAATTACCGGCATACTGATGCCAGCTGAACCTACTATTGTCAATTCATAATTTCATATTATAGACACATAAAATTTTAGTGTGAAAACAAAGGAGGTTAACAGATTTTTTAAACTATATTTTGAGAAGACATGATAGACACAAATTACTAAAAGTATTTTTTATTTTAAATTTTGAGGTAAGATAAATTACAGAGAATTTCAGTTTAGAAAACTGTTGCAAACTGATGTGAAAAGACTATATCGGAAATTAGATTTAAAAAATCATTAAGAAGAGCCAATAGGTAGTGACAGGGTTCCCAGTGAAGGTAGCAAGACTATAGGTCTCTTTTTTAAAGTTAGTATGTTCAAGATTGGGTGATAGAGATGCAGAATGTGTCATAATTAAATTATGAGATAGCATTAAAATAAATATTCAGGGATGTTGAAAGGTAAGAGAAGAAGTTAAGAAAGAAGGAATTACCACATGAAGGAATATAATCACCCATGGTAAATGTTTTACTTTCCAAGATTATCAACATTTTAATACTCTACACTGCCCATTCCTATACATAAACTTGGAACATTGATCCATGGCCAGCACTAAAAGCAAATCTCTCACTAAAAACCATAGAAACATCAAAGTCAATGTTAAAAGATAATAATAATTAAAAATATATGCCTGTATATTTATCTACCTATGTATCTGTATATCTATCTATCTATCTATCTATCTATCTATCTATCTATCTATCTATCTATCTATCTGTCTATCTATCTATCGCTTGTAGGATTAGGAAAAAAAAAGATATTGTACCAATTTGGGCCACCAAGTTATATTTCCTCAGACCAAGGAACACTCTTTACAGCCCACAGGGTAGATCAGTGGGCCAAGAAACATCATATTAAATAGGTATACCATGTTATTTATCATCTTAGGAGTAATATTTTGATAGCTAATTGGAATGGTCAAGTGAAGCACTTGTTATTTTAAATGCAGGGAGATAAATACATGAAGGACTATCTCACACACCTTTATAAGTGTATACGCACACTAAACAGGAGGTATGAAAAAGGAGTATCACCACAAGACAGATTTTTCTTCCCCACATCACCTGAAGTTGTTTGTTCTTTCTAGAGAGGCTGCAGTGCCAAGACAAGGGATGCCGCTTTGAGTACAACAGAGGTGAACTCTAAGCAGGACACTGTAACTATACCTTTGAACACCTATGTCAGAATTTCCAACGGTCTGATTGGATGTATTGTATCTTCCTCATCTAACACATTTGGGATTGACTGTGAATAGCACTCTATTGCCCATCAGTCTGAATGGGAGTGGAATAGGAGGGAAGCACTAGTAGATTAGTCAAACATCTGTACCGGCACAGCAGTTTCTTCCTAAGGTGGAAAGTTTTTACAAAAAATAAAGGACAAAAGAAGAAAGAAGAAATAATAGCTGAAGGCAAAGGAATGATTAGATGAATTATGCATACTACAATACCATCAGGGTGCCACGTAAATACGGTACCAATTAATAACAACCTTATGCACAACACAACAAAACAGTGCCTGGTTCTATGCCAGCTTCAATCGTTGCCATGCTTGAGCCCATTGCTGCTGCCTCTGTAATAATCCATCTTGATGGGGGTCTTCTTTTTGCTGACCTCTACTTTACAAAGCATGATGTCCTTCTCCAAGGACTCATGATAATATGTACGAAGTATGAGAGATGAAGTCTGGCCATCCTGGATTCAAAGGAGCATTCTGGTTATACTTCTTCCAAAACAGATTTGTTTCTTCTCCTCCAACACCATAGCTCAAATGCATCAATTATTCTACAGTCTTCTTTATTCATAGTCCCACTTTCACATGCATATGAAGTTACTGGAAATACCACGGCTTGGGTCAGGCACATCTTTGCCCTAAAACTGACATCTTTGCTCTTGAACGCTTTAAAGAGGTCTTGTTCAGCAGATTTGCTGAATGCAATGTGTAGTTTGATTTCTTCACTGTTGCTTTCATGATTGTTGATGGTTGATTTGAGCAAAATTAAGTATTTGACAATTTTAATATTGTCTCCATTTATCTTGATGTTATTTAGTGGTCCAGTAGTGACCATTTTTGCTTTCTTTACGTTGAGGTGCAACCCATACCAAAGAATGTGGTCTTTGATCTTCATCAGTAAGTATTTATGTCCTCTTCACTTTCACCAAACAAGGTTATACCATCTGCATATCACAGGTTGTTAATGAGTCTTCCTCCAATCCCAAGGACATGTTCTTCTTTATATAATTCAGCTTCATGCATTATTTGCTCAGCTTATAGACTGAATAAATATGGTGAAAAAATACAACCCTGTTGCACACCTTACTTAATTTTAAACCACTAAATTCTTCCTTATTCTGTTCGAACAGCTATGGACTGGTCTAAGTACAGTTTTGTCATGAGCACAATAAAGTGTTCTAAAATATTCATTCTCTGCAATGTCATCCATAGCTTGCCATGATCCACACGTTAAAAAGCTCTTACATTGTCAATAAAGCAAAGGCAAACGTCTTTCTGGTATACTCTGCTTTCAGCCAAGATCCATCAGCTGTCAGCAATTATATCCCATATTTCATGTCCTCATCTGAATCCAGCTTGTACCTCTGGTGGTTCCCTTTCCACATACTGTTGCAGCTGTTTTGAAATATCTTTTGTAAAAATTTACTTGCATGTGATAGTAATGATACTGTTCAATGATTTCAGCATTCTGTTTGGTCACTTCTTTTTGGAATGGACACAAATTTGGATCTCTTCCAATCAATTGGCCAGGTTGCTGACCTTCAAATTTTTCAGCATAAATGAGTGAGTTCCTCCAGTGTTGTACTGGTGTGTTGAAAGATTCATTTTGTATTCCATCAATTCCTAGAGCATTATTTTTTCCAATGCCTTCAGCACACCTTGGACTTCTGCCTTCAGTATATTTTGAGTGCTTTCCAACCTGAGAGGTTTATTTTCTATCACAATATCTGACAATATTCTAGTGCTTTCTATCATCTTTCAATATTCAATATTATGGTGCTGATAGTGTTCCATTGCTATTCATAAGGTTTTCAATGACAAATATTCAGAAGTAGTCTGTCTCTCCTTCTCTCTTGTCTGTCTTAGCCTGGAAGTTCATCTGAAACCTGTCCACATGGGTGACCTTGCTAGTATATAAAATACAATTGGAATAGCTCCCAGCATCACAGCAACACACACTCTATCCCAGTATTGCAAACTGAAAGATGAGTGGTAGCTTGTGGGTTGCTGTGATGCTCGAAGCTATGCCACTGAAAATTTAGTCACCTTATTTATAACAGTTGAATATTGTCTCATATTAATGCTGCAAGATGAGTTGGAAGCTACTCAAAATATTGATGGGGAAAATTGCTTCATCAAAGTACAGTGAAGCTTAATGAGAAAATCTTTTAAGACCTTTGTTTGTTGATAGAATACAATGCAAAACGAGATGAAACAGCTGTAGACATCCATTAATAATTGGAACATAGACTGTACAAAATATGAATCTAGGAAATTGGAATTGATCAAAAATGAAAATACAGAGTGATATCTTAGACATAAGTGAGACTAGATGGACTGGTGTTGGCCATTTTAAATTGGAGGAGTCCTGGTGTGGTGCTGTGGGTTGAATCACTGGACCACAAAGTTGACTTGAACTACAAGGTCCTTGGTTCAAACTCACCAGCTGCTCCATAGAAACCCTATACAGGGTTACTATGAGTCAAAACTGACTGAACAGCACTTAGCAACAAAACAACATGGCTTACAATGCCAGAAACAACAAATTGAAGAGGAATTGTGCTCCATTAATTAAAAGAGTATTTCATCATCCATCTTGAAGTACAATGTTGTCTGTGACAGAATAATATATATAAAAAGACCAACTATTATGACTATTAAACACATGTATGTATCAACCACAAAAGCTAAAGTTGAATAAATTGAAATAATTCTACCAACTTCTTCAGTATGAAATTGATAAAACATGCAAACAAGATGGATTGATGACTACTGGTGATCATAATAGGAAAGTTTTAAACAAAGAAAAAGGATCAGTAGTTAGAAAATATGTTCTTGGTGATAGAAACTATGCTGGAGATTGCATGACATAATTCTGTAAGACCAATGATTTATTTATTGTAAATACATTTTTTAACAACATAAATGGAGACACACATGTGGTCCTCAAGTGGCCCTCACTAGATGGAATACACAGGAATCAAATCGACTGCTTCTGTTGGAAGAGGCGATACAGTAGCTTAGTATCGTCAGCATAAACAAGGCCAGGAATTGACTGTGGAACACAGCATCCATTGCTAACATGCAAGTTTAAGCAGGAGCTAGAAAAACTATAAACAAGTCCATGAGAGTCAAAATAAGACCTTGAACATATCCTAACAGAATTTAGACGGTCTCAATAACAGATCTGATGCATTGAACACTAGCAACCCAAGACCTGTTGAAATGTGGGATGACATAATATATGAAGAAAGTAAAAGGTAATTTAAAAGACAGGAAAGAAAGAAAAGATAAACATGGATGCAGAAGAGACTCTGAAACTTGCTCTTGAGTTTAACAAAGTTAAAGTAACAGGATTTAATGATGAAGCAAAAGAGTTGAACAGAAAATGTCAAAATTTTGACATTTTCTTAAGAAGACAAAATCAAATATTTAAATGAAATCTAAGATCTGGAGTTAGGAATACAAAAGGGAAGAGTACACTCATCATTTATCAAGCTGAAAGAACTGAAGGGAAAAACTCAAGCCTCAGGTTACAATAATGAAGGATCCTATTAGCAAAAGACTGAATGACTTAGGAACCATCAAAAGAACGTAGAAGAAATATACAGAATCACTATACCAAAAAGAACTGTTCAATGTTCAACTATTTTAAGAGATAGCATATGATCAAACACCAGTGACACTGAAAGAAATCCAGACTGTACTTGTGGAAAACATGGCTCCAGAAATTGACAGATTGCAAATTGAAATGTTTCAACAAATTGGCACAACACTGAAGCCACTTACTCATCTATGCCAAGAAATTTGGACTACAGCCACCTCTCCAACTGATTGGAGGAGATCCAAATTTGTACAAATCATTTAAAAAAAAAAAAGAAAAAGAAAAAAGCTGACCTAACAGAATGCATAAATTGTCAAACAATATCATTAATATCACATGCAAGTAAATTTTTGCTGAAGATAATTCAAAAACAGTTACAGCAGTACATTAACAGATAGCTTCCATGAATTCAAGGCAGATTCAGAAGAGGACATGAAATTCGGGATACCACTGTTGACATTAGATAGATCTTGGCTAAATGACAGAAATGTGTTTACTTGTGCTTTATTGATTATACAAACATATTTGGCTGTGTTGATCATAGCAAACTATTGATAACATTGTGAAGAATAATAATTCCAGGAATTGTGCAATTGTGCTCATGGAGAACCTGTGCATACACCAAGAGGCAAGTGTTCAAACAGAACAATGGGATATTGAATAGTTTAAAATAATTCTGGGTTCGGGGTTATAGCTTGTCACTGTATTTATTCAATTATATGTTCAGTGAATAATTGGATTATATGAAGAAGAATGTGGCATGAGAATTGGAGGAAAACTCATTAATAACATGCAATATGCAGATGACACAATCTTACTTGGTAGAAATGAAGAGAATTTGAAGTGCTTACTGATGAAGATAAAAAACTATAGTCTTCAGTATGGATTGCACCTCGATATAATGAAAGTGATACTCACAACTAGACCATTAACTAACAACGTTATAAACAGAAAAGATTGAAGTTGTCAAGAATTTCATTTTTCTTGGATCCACAATCAATGGAAGCAGCAGTCAAGACACATTGCATTTGGCAAATCTGCTGCAGAAGATCTCCCTAAAACGTTAAAGAACAAAGATGTCACTTTGCAGACTATTGTGTACCTGACCCAAGACCCCAAGACATAGTGTTTTTAATCTCCTCATATGCATGTGAAAGTTTACAATGAATAAGAAGAGCATAGAAGTATCAATGTATTTGAATTAAGGCATTGAAGAATATTGAAAATACCAAGAACTGTTAGAAGAACAAAAGAATCTGTCTTGAAAGAAGTATAGTCAAAATGTTCCTTAGAAGTGAGGAGATCAAGACTTAGTCTCTAATACTTCAGAAATGTTGTCAGGAAGGACCAGCTGTTGGATAAGGAAATCATGCTCGGTAAAGTAGAAGGTTATGAAATAGAGAAAAACCCTTAACAAAAGTGATTGATAAAGTGGCAACAACAATGTGCTCAACCATATCCCAATTTGTGAGGGTGGTACAGGACTGTTTTACTCTGTTGTACATAGGGTCACTATGAGTGGGAACTGACTCGATGGCAACAACAGCAACAATATGTAAACTACTTTGAAATAGTAAAATTGAACTTGAAAGCCTCATAAAGTTCTAACTAAGATTCATTCAACCAATATTTATTGAACAATGAAATAAGGAGAGTATACAAATGTTACTGTGTGTGGTGAAAATGGTAAGAGACAACAGAGAGACAGAATAAAAATTTAGCTAAAGAAGTAATCACAATGGGTAGGAAAAAGTAGATTTTATAAAGTAGCAGAGGTTTAAATTAAGCCTTAAGAGATGAGTAGAAATTATCCTTCTGATTATTGTTGTTGTTAAGTGCAATCCAGTTGGTCCCAACTCACAGAGACCCTGTGTAGGGTTTCCAATGAGTGACTGGTGGGTTTTGAACCACTAATTTTATGGTTAGTATCCCAGTGGTTATCCTATAGCGCCACCTCAGGACTCCTGGTGATTTAGGAGCATAAAGTGGAAGAAAGGGCACTTGAGGCAGCAGGAAGTTGAATTCTTCTCCAGAACAATGAGAAGTTCAGCTTAACTGGTAAGTAAAATGAAATAAAATGTATAAAATCTGTTAAGGTAAGTTGGAGAATTCTCACGGTATATCTGAAAGCTACAATAAGGAATTTGGAATGCATTTGAAAGAAAAAGGAGAGTCAAAATGTAAATTGGATAATGTCACTCTCCTACTTTAAATTTCCTAACAGTTTTCTATTGCATGCTGAGCAATATTCAAATACTGCACCATGACCCAAGAGCTCTCATTGGAACCCCCTATCTCTCTTGGATTTCATCTCATTCTTCTCTCCTTGTTCATTGTGTTCTTCAATACTGGTATTCCACCTTTCTCTTGAATACTTCAAGCATTTGTCAGCTTTGAATCTTTTACCTGTTATTTTTCTCAGCTTGGAATATTCTTCTTCTAGTTATTTACATGACTATCTTCTTTTTGTTGTATCATTTTCAATGTTGTCTTTCAGAGAGCTTTTCATTGAACACCCTTGTTAGCCTCCAATTGCAGCACTCTCTATCATGCCACTAAGTTTCATTTTTAAAGAATACTCATTATTAAACTGCTTTTTCAATGCATTCACTTCTTTAGGTATAGTCTATTATCTGCACTAGAACATTAGCTACTTGAAATAAGGACCTTGTCTAGGGTTTTCAATGTTTCATGCCTAATGCCTAGAATTGTTGTTATGTTCCATAAAGTCCATCACACTCATTATGAATCCATATCCCAGAATAGAACTACCCTATAGAGTTTCCTCCACCACTCATCTGTCAGTTTGCCATACTGTGGTGGCTTGTGAGTTGCTGTGATTCTGAAAGCTATGCCACTGGTATTTTAAATACCAGCAGGGTCACCGATGGTAGACAGATTTCAGATGAGCTTCCAGATGAAGACAGACTAGGAAGAAGGAGTGAGGAACTACTTCTGAATATTTAGTCACTGAAAACATTATGAATAGCAGAGAAAAACTGTCAGATATAGAGCTGGAAAATGAGCCCCTCAGGTTGGTAGTCACTTAAAAGGTGACTTGGAAAGAGCTACCTCCTCAAAGTAGAGTTGACCATGATGACACGAATGGAGTAAAGCCCGTGGGACCTTCCATTGCTGATGGTGCACAATTCAAATTAAAGAGAAACAGCTGTGAACATCCATTGAAAATCGGAACATGAAATGTACGAATTATGAATCTGGGAAAAATTGGAAGTTGTCAAAATGAAATGGAATGCATATTAGGCATTAGTGAGCTGAAATGGACTGGTATTTCCCATTTTGAATCGGACAACCACATTGTTTACTATGCCCAAAATGACAAATTGAAGAGGAATGGTGTTGCATTCATTGTCAAAAAGAACATATCCAGTTCAGTCATGAGGTACAATGCTGTTTGTGATAGGATAGTATCCAAGAGCCTATATAGGGAAGCCCAGTTAATACCACTATTATTCAAATTTGCTCACCAACCACAAAAGCCAGCGAGGATGGAATAGAAGAATTCTACCAACTTCTTCACTCTGAAATCGACCAAACATGCAATCAAGATGTATTGATCATTACTGGTGATTGGAATGCAAAAGTTGGGAGCAAAGAAGAAGGATCAGTAGTTGGAAAATACGGCCTTGGTGATAGAAATGATGCTGGAGAACACATGTTAGAATTCTGCAAAATCAATTATTTGTTCGTTTCAAATACCTTCTTTAAACAGCATAAGAGACAAGTATACACATGGACCTCACCAGGTGGAATACATAGAAATCAAATTGACTACATCTGCGGAAAGAGCCGATGGAAAAGCTCCATATCATCAGTGAAAATAAGGCCAGGGGCAGACTGTGGAACAGACCATCAATTACTCATATGCAAGTTCAAACTGAAGCTGAAGAAAATGAAAACAAGTCCACAAGAGCCAAAATATGACCTTGAATATATCCCACCTGAATTTAGATATCATCTGAATAACAGATTTGATACATTAAACACTAATGACCAAAGACCAGAAGAGCTATGGGATGACATCAGGAACATCATAGAGGAAGGAAGCAAAAAGTCATTGAGAAGACAAGAAAGAAGGAAAAGGTCAAAATGGATGTTAGAAGAGACACTGAACCTTGCTCTCCAGTGTAGAGATGCTAAAGCAAATGGAAGGAATAAGGAAGTCCAAGAGCTGAACAGAAAATTGCAAAGATTAGCTCAAAAAGATAAAGCCAAATATTACAACAAAATGTGCTAAGATCTGGAATCACAAAACCAAAGAGGAAGAACATGCTGAGCATTTCTCAAGCTGGAGGAACTGAAGAAAAAATTCAAGACTCAACTTACATTATTGAAAGATTCTGTGGACAAATTATTGAATGATGCAGAAAGCAACAAGAGAAGATGGAAGAAATACTCAGAGTCACTGTACCAAAAGGAAATGGTTAATGTTCAACCATTTCAAGAGGTAGCATATGATCAAGAGCCAATGATACTGAAAGAGGAAGTCCAAGGTTCATTGAAGGAATTCGCAAAGAACAAGGCACCAGGAATTGATGAAGTGAAAATTGAAATCTTTCAAGAAAGTGAAGTAGCACAGGAGACACTCACTCATCTCTGCCAAGAAATTTGGAATACAACTAACTGGCCGACTGATTGGAAGAGATCGTATTTTTGCCCATTCCAAAGAGAGTGACCCAATGGAATGTGGAAATCATCAGACAATCTCTTTGATATCCTATGTGAGTAAACTTCTGCTAAAGGTAATACAGAAACGGCTACAATCATACATTGACAGAGAACTTCCAGAGGTTAAGCCAGATTCAGAAGAGACTTTGGAATGAGGGATATCATTGCTGATGTCCGATGGATCTTGGCCAAAAGAAGAGAATATCAGAAAGATGTTTACCTGTGCTTTATCGACTACGCAAAGGCTTTTAATTGTGTGGATCATGACAAGCTATGGACAACATTGCGAAGTATGAGTATTCCACAACACTTAACAGTGCTCATGAGGAATCTGTACCTGGACCAAGAGGCAGTTGTTTAAACAGAACATGGGGACTTGAATGGCTTAAATTTTAAAAAGGTGTGCCACAAGGTTGTATTCTTTCACCATACTTACTCAACCTATATGATGTGCAAATAATCCGAGAAGCTGAATTCTATGAAGAAAAGCATGGCATCAGGATTGGGCGAATACTCATTAATAACCTGCGGTATGCAGATGATACAACCTTGCTTGCTGAAAGTGAAGAGGACTTAAAATATATACGGATGAAAATCAAGGAACACAGCCTTCATTATGGATTACATCTCAATGTAAAGAAAACAAAAATCCTCACACTTGACCAATAAACATCATTCTTTTAATGGAGAAAAGATTGGCGTTGTTAAGGACTTCATTCTTCTTGGATCAACTATCAACACTCACTGAAGCAGCAGTCAAGAAGTCAAACGACATATTGCATTAAGCAAATCTGCTGCACAAGACCTTTTTAAAGTGTTGAAGATCAAAGATGACAGCTTGAGGACTAAGGTGCGTCTGACCCAAGCCATGGTATATTCAATAACCTCATATACATCTGAAAGCTAGACAGTGAATGAGGAAGACTATTGAAGAATTGATGCTTTTGAGTTATGGTGTTGGAGGAGAGTATTGAAGGTGCCATGGGCTGCCAAAAGAACCAATAGATTCGTTTTGAAAGAAGTGCATCCAGAGTGTTCCTTGGAGGTCAAAATGGCCAAACTTCGTCCCTCATACTTCGGACATATTGTCCAGAGGGACCAGTCGCTGGAGAAGGATTTCATGTTTGGTAAGGTGGAGAGTCAGAGATAAAGAGGAAGACCCCCAATGAGATGGATTGGTCAAGTGGCAGCATCAGTGGACTCAAGTCTGGCAACAGCATTGAGGTTGGCCCAGGATCGGGCAGTGTTTTGTTCTGCTGTGCATAAGGTCGCTATTGGTTGGTACCAACTGAAAGGCACCTAACAACAACAAAAAGTAAAAATATGCATATGCATGAAAATGGAATTGGCGTGTCCATCATCTTTACTGAAATAACCTAAAATTCTACTTCATGTTACATGTGGCTATGAAATTCTACTTTATTCGTTTTAAAAATTAGCATTGTTATCAATATGCTTATAAATGTCAATTCATTAAAATATTAACAGATTGGTTTTCTTTTTCCATTTAACAGGCTACTAGTGCAAAGAGCTTATCATACATAGCTGTTACCACTTTTAATATGGGTTGATGTGCTAGACTGCTAAATCGGTTTGAACCACAGGACCAGTGCCTCAAACTCACCAGCCACTCCTTGGAAATCCTGTGTAGGGGTGCTATGGGTCTGAACCAACTTTATGGCACTTAACAGCAGCAATAACAACAATCATCTATTATTTCAGAGACCTTGGAACAAATGCACTTCATAATGCAGAACAAAAGAAAATATATGCACCACATTAACTGTAAGAAGGATGGCAAAAGATCTAAGTAAATTAAACTAAATATGTATATTTACTTATTGTTGTATTAAGAGCAGCCCAAGAATGAGACAACATTTCATGAAAAAAGGAATATGGCAATGGTAAACCATAAAGCACCAGACATCATATAAATACTTGTGTGCAATTATCCTTGTTGTATACGCAACAGTAATCATCCCTATCCTCCTTGCACTGATTTTGTCCAGAAATCCAGAGCTTTGTGCTTAGGGAAGGTGGTTCCAACTCTAACGCCATAATTCATCTCAGCCAATCATAAAACTCCAACTGTCATTGCCAGTGATACCAGAATAGTCATACGATTCAATTTTAGCCACAAAAATGCAATGAAAAATCTACTAGGAGCTTACAAAATAAGATTTTCTCTTTATAAATAAGGAAAATAAGATAAATGTTTTCTTGCTTCAGAGATACTATTGTCGTCTTGTGAGAATGAGCAGAGAGATCATTCGTATAAATTGCAGAGTGGAAAAATTGGAGACACAGTTCTCTGATGACTTTATTGAGTTACTGAGCCAACCTGGAACCACCTTTCCTGAGGTTTCTTATAACATAATGATTGTTGTTGTCAGGTGCTATACAGTCAGTTCTGACTTATAATGACCATATGTACAACAGAACTACACAGCTCAGTCCTGTGTTATCCTCACAATTATTGTTACTTTTGAGACCATTTGGCTTACACCACTGTGTCAATCCACCTTGTTTGGGGTCTTTCTCTTTTTTGCTGATCCTCCACTTCACGAAGTTTGATGTCCTTCTCCAGGGATTGGCCCCCATCCTCTTTTCGGAGAAGCATCCTGGCTGTATTTCTTCCAAAGCATATTTGTTTGTTCTTATGGAAGTTCCTAGTACTTTCAATATTTTACTCTACCACCATATTGCAAATGCATCGAATTTTCTATTGTCTTCCTTATTCACTGTCCATCTTTCACATGCATATGAGGCAATTTAAAATAGTCAGGCTGGGGCAGATGCACCACAATCCTCAAACAGAAATTTTTGCTCTTGAATGCTAAAAAGAGGTATTTTGCTGTAGATATGCCTAATGTGTGGCACTGTAGGATCAGCACTGGACTGGAAATCACAAATTCGCAGTTCAAACCCAACAGCTGTTCCTTGGAAACCCTGATCAGGACTTCTATGAGACAAAAACTACTTGATGGCACTTTGTGGATTGAAGCAAAATAAAATCTTGGGCAATTTCAATGTTTTCTCTGTTTATCAAACTATTTATTAGTCCAGGTGTGAGAATTTTTTGTTTTTTTACATTGAGGTACAATCCATATAGAAGACTGTAGTCTTTGCTCTTTATCGGTATGTATTTGAAGTACTCATTGCTTCCAACAAACAAGGTTGTATCATCTGCATATCTCAGATTGTTAATAAATCTTCCTCCATTCCTGATGTGACATCCTTTGTCATCTAATTCAGCTTCTTGGATTGCTTCCTCAGCACACAGATTGGTTAAATATGGTGAAAGACACAACCCTCATCCATAATAATTAAATCACCATTAATTGGCGATTTTTATTTGCAGCCTCAAGAATATAGTGAGTGCTGGTGGTGGTGGTGGTGGTGGTGGTGGTGGTGGTGGTGGTGTGCCGTGGAGTCAGTACCGACTGCATAGGACTTCTGAGACTGTAAATTTTTACGGGAGCAGAAAGCCTCATCTTTCTCCCCATGGAACGGCTGGTAGTTTTGAACTGCTGACTGCGAGATTAGCAGCAGCCTGACTCATAACCACTACCCTGTAGAACTTTAAAATCTAGATTTTAGTAATCTGGAAGAGAAATGAGGGAGTTAATTCAATTTTCAAGGAACTCAGGTTAAGCAATAGTTAAGCATTCAGCTACTAATGGAAAGATTCATGGTTCAAACCCACCAGCTGCTTTATGCAAGAAAGATGTGTTAGTTTGTTTCATTCTAAAAAAGATTAAAAACCCATTTCTGTTGAAAGAATTCCAATTCACAGTGGCCATATGGGACAAACTTGTACTGTCCCATAGAATTTCCAAGCTTATATTCTTTACAGAAGCAAATTGCCATATTGCTTTTCTGCAGAGTGGAACCACTGACATTTCAGTTAACAACTAAGCACTTAACCACTGTGCCACTTGGAAACCTTGTGGTCCAGATCTCCTCTGTTCTATAGGGTCACAATGAGTCAACAACTGACTCAATGGCAATGGAATGGTTGGTGGCAAGTCAGTTTATAGAGTATGGCCTAAGACTTCAGTCTATAGGTGCAATTTGGGGAGAACAGAAGCAGCAAATAAAAATGGGAGACATTCACCATGAAGAAACATCATGTTTTGCTCATACAAAGTCCAATTTTGGAAGACTAAATAAAAGGCTTCCTCCTATCCTTTACCAACCGTGATAACTCCATTAACTTATTCTCTGAAAAAAACCTCACTTTACAATTATTACAAATTGGACCTCAAAATTGTTCATGCAAAAGCCAGTAGATGACTGCATATTAGTTAGACAATAATCAGACCTTAGGCAAGTATCCTGCCGGTTCATCATGGAACATCTGGCAGCTATGTAATGGGTGTGTCAGTGATTGATAGGAGAAAATGCTGACATTAAAAGCTTTTCAGAAGTAGTAATATTTGGTTTCCATGTCAATCCACTTGCTTTCATCAAACATAAACCTTTTATAAGCTGAGTAAAACTCATAGCAGAGCTAAAATGATACATAACATATCATGAGAGTATTTTTTTGTGAAAATGTACATTCAGAAGGCATCAGTGAAAAAAAAGCAAACTAGAGCTGATGATAGAAATGGAGTGATTTTATCTATTTACAATTAGGGTCGTTCCTGGGCTGGGAGATGGGTATGATTGCCAAGACAAGTGATTGTGTCGGTTGTTCCCTTCCCATGCTCAGTATTTTTATCCAGTTTAAATGCGGCCAGAATATATTTCAGAAGCAGTCTTGATGATGAAAAGAAGTGAGAAAAGGGTATAGCAATCAGTCTGTGGAAAGGAGAGGGCAGTACCTCCAGCTGTTCTTTGACAATAATGGAGGGGTTTATAGGCTGGTTAAATGTTACAAAGACTTTTTACCTATAAAACCTCACTTAAAATGTGAACTAAATTATAAGTGCTATTGTTAACGTGCCATGGAGGTGGTTCTGACTCATAGGGACCATGTATAGGCTGTAAATCTTTGCAGGAGCAGAAAGGTTTAATTTTCTCCTATAGAACAGCTGGTGGGCTTGTACTGCCAACCTTGTGGTTTGCAGTGCAGTGCTTATCCTACAGAGTTTCCCCACTCCCGAGGCACAAGTAGCAATGATTTATCTTCCCTTTCCTAGTGTTCTGTATGAGTCTCACAAAGAAGATTCACTTCATCTTTCTCTTCACTTCTCTGTTATCCAAGTGGATAAACTTTAAAGATGGTATCACTTGAGCTTCTTTACCCTCTGATTTCTGCTTGGGTTCATACCTGGGTAGTATAAATGGTTAATATGCTCAGTTTTTACCAGAAAAGTTGAAAGTTTGAGTCTACAAAGAGCCACCTCAGAAAAAAAACCTAATCTACTTCCCAAAACTCAGCATTGAAGAACCTGGAATGCAGTTCTACTCTGATGCAACCAGGAGGTTGGTGTAAGTAGGAATCCATTTGAGAGCAACTGGTTTCTAGCAGGGTTCAGAAAATGTAGATACTATAATTTCATTCCCCAACTCTCTTACTACTTGACTTCGAATCGATAACCTCAGTTCTCTTTGCACCTGTATCCCTCTATGGCCTCAGTTCCTGATGGGAGTCCGTCCCCCTCTCCATAGCCATACTCTCGCCAGGCTCTAGTAGCACTGAGTCCACTCTCTCCTCTCCCACCCCCATGTCTTGTCTATTCAGTCTAATGTGGGAATAGCTTCCCACTATATTTAAGTCCTGGGTGCCTTAGCATTTTGTGTTTATTCTATGAACTTTGCCCATATTGCTATAAAAAGTCTATCTGAGTGTACCTCTGTTACATACTGAGACGCTGATTTACACATTTCAAGTGAAATTATTTATGAAGTGTAGAGGAGACATTGAGAGACTTTTGCAAACATATAACTAATAGTTAACAAGTCATCTGTCTATCTTTTGTTCTTAGTCCACAGCTCCTTCCCTTACACCATATTATCTTTAAATGTATGTATCCTATACACTTGTTTTCCTTTCTCTACTTAATTCTGCCAATAACCAGAAAAACTCAAGTTAGCAATATTCATGACCTAGGAGACTACCCAATTTGGTGCACTTTAAGAAAGACCTTGATCAATGTTCATTATATAAAAGTATTAGAAATATGGAAGTCCTAGTATGGCACTGTGGTTAATGTATTGGACGCAAGGTCTGTTTTAACAGCAAGGTCAGAGGTTCAAGCACACCAGTTGATCCTTAGAAACCTTATACAGGGTTGCTATGAGTTGGAACTCAACAACACTTAATAATGACACTTAATAACAACAACAACTACATTAGAAATATAAGTTTACTGAAGCATTTTCAATCATTTTCATAGTTCTTCTATAACCCCACAAGGCTCACAAACTTTCAGAAGAAAAGATGTCAAAGCAAGAAGTATGATATACTTACCAGGGACTGGTCCCTCCTAATAACCATGGGACAAAGTCTTGACATCCTCGTTTCTAATGAGTTTTCTGACTTTACTTCTTCCAAGATAAATTTGTTTCTTTTTCTGGCAGTATGATTATTTTTCCCAAATTTTTTATTAGAAAAATAAAACTCCACTCCCATTAAGTTGATTCTGATTCAGAACAACCCAACATAAGGTTCCCGAGATTGTAAATCTTTACAGGAACAGAAATCGTCATCTATCTCCAGTGGAGTGGGTGCTGAGTATGGACTGCTGATCTGTGGTTAGTAGACCAGTGGCTCTGCTGCAACAGCACCAGGGAAATATTAGTGAAAAGAAGAAGAAGAGTAAACTCACTGCCATGAAATCAATTCTAACGCATAAGGTTTCCAAGGCTGTAAATCATTATGGGAGCACACAGCCTCACTTTTTCTCTAGTAGAAATGGGTTTGAACCACCAACCTTGCAGTTAGCAGTTCAATGCCTAACCCACAGTACCACCAGGGCTCCTTAATAATTGTTGTTGTTAGGTTCTATGGAGTTGATTCCAATTCATAGTGACCGTATGTGCAATAGTAGGAAACACTGCCTGGTTCCGTGCCATACTTAGACTCCTTGCCACGTTTGAGCCTCTTGTAGCCACTGTGTCAGTCCATCCCAGGGAGGGTCTTCTTCTTTTTATCTTACTAAGCATAGCTTATCAAGCATATTATGATTCTCCAGGGACTGGTCCCTCCTGATTACATGAGACAAAGTCCTGATATCTTCATTTCTAGTGAGCTTTCTGTCTTGACTTCTTCCAATACAAATTTGTTCATTGTCTGGCAGTTCCTGGTACATTTAATATTCATCAACACCACCACAATTCAAAGGCAACAATTCTACTTAAGTCTTCCTTGTTCATTCAATATGGCCCTATAGGTTTATAATACTGTTGTTAATGCTAAGTGTCATTAAAATAACTTAATAGCTTGGGCCATTAAAATAGCTAAAGGGAAACCATATCAAAAAGCAGACATAATCTTTGTTTTTATTTTGTCCTTTTCTGTTTTTTTGTGGTTGTTTCAGAATGCATAAAACCATTTATAGAAATAAGTAAAAAAATTACAATAAACATAATTATGTTTGATTCTTTCTGAAAACATAGTGATCTGGGCAGTATGTATAACAATACTAGTGAAATGGTCTGCAGTAGTGTGAACAAAAATTAGATCTTATGCTTAATAGTACGATGATTTTCCCTTAAGTGACCTTTTAGTTTTTATTTTGAAGACTAACTAAAACTTTAAAGTTAAGCACTAAACAAAGTATTGTAATTACAATGAGATTATGTTAGTGCTTTTTCATAGACTAAGGGTTTCTTAAGAGCAAGTACTGTACCTGTCTTGGCATATAGTAGACAGATACTAAATGTATAAGAATTCATTGAACAAATAACAACCTGCTGAAAAGCAACAGGGTAGGACAAGAAAATAAATGTGAACTATCTCCTAGAAACAAATGAGAACTAAAACACAACATACCAAAATCTTTGGGACACAGTGAAAGTGGAGCTGAGAGGACAATTTATTGCAATAAAGGCACACATCCAAAAAGAAGAAAGAACCAAAATTAACACATTATCTACAACAATTAGAAACAGACCAACAGAGGGAACCTACAGCCA
>NW_006408804.1:3737070-3745639 GCF_000296735.1 Chrysochloris asiatica
ATAATAACAATTGTGAAGATGGTACAAAACCATATTATTTTGTTCTGTTGCACATGGGGTTTCTATGAATTGAAACTGACTCAATAGCACCTAGCAATAACAACATGTGATGAAGATGTCCAACTTCATTCTTTTGCATGTGGATATTCAAAGTCCTGCCATTATTTGTTGAAAATATTACTCTTTCCCTGTTGAATTGTGTTGGAACCCTTGTTTAAAATCAATTAACCATAAATATATTTTTGGATTCTCAATTCTATTCCATTGATCTATATGTAGATCCTTGAGCCAGTATAATTTTGATTGTTGTAGTCTTGAAGTAAATTTTGAAATAGAGAGAAAAAAATGAATACATTGTACATATTGAATTAACTGTGATATTTTGGGGGAAAATCTACTTAAGTGATCCTTTGAGAGGTTTGTACTAACTTCTAAATATTTTCCAATGACTTTAATACTGCTTTAGAAAACAAAAAAATATATTATTTCTTTTAATATTTCTCAAAAACAGCATGCCAATCAACCATTTCTGAGAATTCATATTTCTACCTAGGAGATCATCAGCCTCCATGCCCAATATTCATCAAAACAACATAGGTGGTAGTCATCAATCCAGAGTAGGTTATGTTTACAAACATGATGGACATTAAATGCTGCTTTGCATATTTAATTGATGGCATACTCAAACAAGAGATCAACTTAGTTTGCACTTCTTCTAAAGTGCATACTGTCTAGTCTGGCACCAGAATCTTGACTTCCTTGCCTCAACTGTAGGTTGGGTTTCAAGTTCAAAATCCACATTTAAATGATTTCACTGTCTTTGCTCTCACTCTCATTAATCTCATATATATTTATTTTCAACATTCATTTTATGACATTACTATTTCAAAATGAGTCATACTACTGTTGTTAGGTGGTGTTAAGTCAGTACTGACTCATAGCAACCTTATGCATAACAGAATGAAACATTGCCTGGTATCGCACCAACCTCACAAACATTGCTACACTATGGCCCATTGCTGCTGCCAATGTGCAAGTCCATGTCCGGAGTGACATATGTCTGGAGTGACCAAGAATGATGTCCTATTCTAGGGATTGCTCAATTGTTTGAAGTATGAGAGATAAAGTCTGGCCATCCTGGCTTCTAAGGAGTATTCTGGATGTCCTTCTTCCAACACAAATTTATTTATTCTACTGACAGTCCGTTGTACTTTTAAGATTCTCCTTTAATATTCAATTCTTCTATAGTATTGATTATTCATTATCTAAATTTCACATGCACATGAGACTATTGAAAATATCATTCACCTTAGGCCTCAAACCAACATCTTTGCTCTACAACACTTTAAATAGTTCCTTTGAAGCAAATTTATTTACCTAATGCAATATATCATTTGATTTATTGGCTGCTGCTTCCACATGTGTTAATGGTTGATCGGAGCAAGATGAAGTCTTTGGCAACTTCAATATTTTCTCCATTTATTTAGATGTTATTTATTGATGCAGTGGTGAGGATTTTTGTTTTCATTACATTGGAGAGCAACTCATACCAAAGGCTTTGGTCTTTGATCTTTATCAGTAAGTATTTCAAGTCCTCTTAAACTTCAGCAAGCAAAGTTGCATCATCTGCATGCATATTACAGGTTATTAATGAGTCTTTGTCCAATCCTGATGTCATGTTCTTCTTAATATAATCCAGTTTCTCAGATTATTTGTTCAGCATACAGATTGACTAAATACAGTGAAAGAATGCATCCATGACATACATCTTTCCTAATTTTAAAACATTCAGTGTTTCCTTTTTCTGTTGGAACAACTGCCTTTTGGTCTATGTACAGGTCCCTCATGAGCACAATTAAGTATTCTGGAATATTCATTCCCCACAATATTATCAATAACTTATATGATCCACACAGTTGACAGTCTTTGCATAGTCAATGAACCATAGGTAAACATTTTCCTGGTATTCTTTGCTTTTAGCCAAGATCCATCTAACATTAGCAATGATATCCCTCATTCCTCTTCCTTGTCTGAATCTGGCTAAAACCTCTGGCATTTTGCTATCCCTGTACTGCTGCCATTTCTAAATGGTCTTTAATAAAGTTTTACTTGTATGCAATATTAGTGATATTTTCCAATTATTTCCACATTCCATTGGGTCATCTCTCTTTGGAATGAGCACAATTATGGATCTTTTACAATCAGTTGACCAGGTTACTATGTTCCAAATTTCTTTGCATAAATGAGGGAGCGTCTCCAGTGCTGCCTCAGTTTGTGGAAAGATTTCAATTTGCATTCCATCAATTCCCAGAGACTGTTCTTTTCCAATGCCTTAAGTGTCCCTTGAACTTCTTTCTTCAGTATCATCAGTTTTTTTTGTTTTGTTTTTTTATTAATTCTGTATATTCTTTCCATTTTCTTTTGATGCTTTCTGAATCATTCACTATTTTGTCCACCACCCTTCAATATTGCTATTAAGACTTGAATTTTTCCTTCAGTTGCCTCAATTTGAAAATGCTGAGTGTCTTCTTCCTATTTGGTTTTCCAACTCTAAGTCTTTGCACATTTCATTGTAATATTTGACATTGTCTTCTCAAGCTGACCTTTGAAATTTTTTGTTCTGCTCTTTAGCTTCTTCATGCCTTCCAATTGCTTTGGCATTTCTATGCCGGAAAGCAAGTTTTAGAGTCTCTTCTGACATCCGTTTTAGTCATTCCCTTCTTAATGACCTTTTTTTCCTTCCCGTATTATGTTCTTCATGTTATCCTACAACTCCTCTGATCTTTGGTTTTTAGTGTCTAATTAATCAAATCTGCTCTTCAGATGATATCTAAATTCAGGTGGGATATGTTCAAGGTCACATTTTAGTTCTTGTGGACTTGTTTTAATTTTCTTCAACTTCAGCCTGAACTTGCATATGAGCAATTGATGGTTTGTTGCACAGTCTGGCTCTAGACTTGTTTTGGGTGATGTTATAAAGCTTTTCTACTGTCTCTTCCCATAGATCTAGTAAATTTAATTTCTGTGTATACCATCCCGTGAGGTCCATGTATGCAACCATCTTTTTGCTGTTTAAAAAAGGTATTTGCAATGAAGAAGCCATATCAAAATCCTATCGTGCGTTCTCTAGTTATCATTTCTATCGACAACGCCATATTTTCCAGTGACTGATCCTTCTTCGTTTCCGATCTTTGCATTCTAATAGCCAATAATTATCACAGCATCTTGACTGCATGTTTGATCAATTTTAGACTGAAGAAATTGGTAGAATTCTTCAGTTTCATCATCACTGGCTTTAGTGACCAGTGTCTAAATTTGAATAATAGTTGTAGTAACCCTATGCAGAGTCGCTATGGGTCAGAACCTACTCGGTGGCAATTAACAACAACAAAAATGGAGTCTTGGTGTGCACTGCACTGCAAGGTAGGTTTGAACAGCAAGGTCAGCAGTTCAAACTCAACAGCCACTACTTAGAAACCCTATACAGGGTCACTATGAGTTGGAATTGACTTGACTGCACTTTACAAAAACAACAACAATGTGGAGTCTTGGTGTGGTGATAAAAGATAAGCAATCGACTGCTAACTACAAGGTAACCCACCAGCCACTCCTTAGAGACCATATACAGTATACATCTTAGTCAAAACTAGACTGTTCTTAAGAACAACAACAACAATGTTCTATTCTGAATTTGATTTGAATTTCTGACAGCCACTTGTTGATGTATTGCTGCAACTGTTTTTCAATTATCTTCAGAAAAATTTTACTTATATAATATTGTTCCATAATTTCTTTCTGTTTTTGGAATGGGCACAGAACTGGATTTCTTCATCACTTGGTCAGGTAGCTTCCAAATTCATTGGTCTGGTAGTCTTCCATATTCCTTCATCAGGAAGGTTCACTTACAGGAAGAAAACGTTATCATTGATGAAATAGAAGGCCAATGGGGGCAAGGGAGACCCTCAATGAGATGAATTAGCATAATAAGTACTACGGTGGACTGAAACATGCTAGCAAATGTGAGGACAATGTAGAACCAGGGCACATTTGGTTTTGTTGTAGCCAGGAGTCAAAGTCAACTCTATCGGCACTATCTATCAATCTATCTATCTGAGTTAGCTATCTATCCCCATTCATTTAAAAATATACGTATATATAATTTTTTCTTATGTATTTCTATCAAATACCCATAGTTTTCTTCATAGGTGTTAACTTAACAGCATTAACTCCACTTATGCAAATTCTAAACATAACTTGAATACATCATCGACCAATGAAAACAAGTGGAACCTGAACCAAAAAGTGTATAAAACCATAATTCCCTGTTACTTCATTCTTCTTTTTTGCCTCCTGTCTAAAACTCTTTTTGTGCCATGTTCAGGCAAATTTCTAACTCTCATTGTTGAACTTGGAAACACTCAAATACATTAACACTTTGACAGAAGCTCATTGATTTCCATGCAACCCTTCTTGTTCTATTTGTATGTTAAGCTTTTATCTCTCACTGGGAAATGTAAAGCTGTCTTCTGATTAAAGACTATCTGGCTTCTGACTGCCAAGCAGTCATTCCTTCAGGATGACTTGAAGAAACTTGTAGGAAAAATAATTGTTAGATTTTCCCTATTCCCACATTCTACTGCATTTGATTCTTTGTAGAGTATTAGCTCCAGTTTTCCGTAGACAATTTAGAATGTTTGGCCAAAGAAGAATACATATGTCCCCCCACAAGCAATCAACTAGTCTACAAATAATTTAGTCTACAAATACAAATAAATCAACAATAATTTCATAGATTTGCATTTTACTTTGCCTGAACAAATTCTGGCTCTCATCTCAACTGTATCCTTAATATTGTTAAGCACTATTGAGTTGGTTTCTGCTTGTAGAGATACTGTGTAGGATTTACAAAGAGCACCATACCAGACCTCTGACTCTTTAAGAGTGAAATGAAAATAGAAAATCCTATACTAAGTACTAGATACTAAGTATTAGAGTAGGAGAATTTGGGGCTGGAATGCATGGTTTATAAACCTACAGGCTGAGTCTTGTGAATTCAGTACCAGTTTGTGGTCTGAAGCTCTAGTTTTTCCTAACAGATCATGTGTTGATTATCCTTAGTGATACTCAATGTTTTTTACTTTATTGGAAATCCCCTAAATAGGGTGTAATTCTGTTTCAATGGATTCCAATGTATTTTTCTGTCCTATCCCACTGGACCAATAAACAGCATTCTTATCAATGGAGAAGAGATTGAAGTTGTCAAGGACTTCATTTTTCTTGGATCAACTATCAACACTCACGGAAGCAGCAGTCGAGAGATCAGACGACATATTGCATTGGGCAAATCTGCTGCACAGGAACTTTTTAAAGTGTTGAAGAGCAGAGATGTCAGCTTGAGGACTAAGGTGCGCCTGACCCAAGCCATGATATTTTCAATAACCTCATATGGATGCAAAAGCTGGACAGTGAATAAGGAGGATCATAGAAGAATTGATGCCTTTGAGTTGTGGTGTTGGAGGAGAATACTGAAAGTGCCATGGACTTCCAAAAGAATCAATAGATCTGTTTTGGAAGAAGTGCAACCAGAGTGCTAGGCTTCGTCTCTCCTACTTTGGACACATTGTCCGGAGAGAACAGTCACTGGAAGGATGTCATGCTGGGTAAGGTGGAGGGTCATAGAAAAAGAGGAAGACCCCTAACGAGATGGATTGGCCAGGTGGCATCATTGATGGCTTCAAGTGTGGCAGCGGTAGTGAGGTTGGCCCAGTATTGGACTTTGTTTCGTTCTGCTGTGCATAGGTCGCTATGAGTCGGTTCCGACTCAATGGCACCTGACAACACCAACAACAACATCCCAAACAATTCAGTTATTCAGTCAAAATAATGCATCTTTACCTTCATTCCCACCCCTAGTTCTTTCTCTTGGCACTAAAATTTCATGCGTCGATTCGATTCTCATAGTGCCACATATGAGTTTTACCTCCCACAACAATTCTGAATCATGGTGATTTTCCATAATTCTATCAACCCTGTATTCTTCCTAGGTATTAATGAGGAAGAAATTAAAAGATGAACTATTTCTCAAATCGAAGTACTTAAATGGTACAAAATTCTAATATAATTTAATCAAATATAAGTGCAGTTTTATTTTGTTTATAAGTCCTAAGAGTTAATGATCCAACATAGGGCAGGAATAAATCTCTTTTAACAGCACTCTCTACCTGCAAAAGGTGCTTTTAAAGATAAATGAAACAAAGTTGAGAATTTTAGTCATTTATTTGATGAGTATATTTTCCCCAAAACTGTTTCTTATTAGAACTAGAGAGTGTAGCATGGTGCTGAGATAACATGATCTGAAGTCCAACAGCTGGGAAGATATTCCATTAGTGGTCGCTCTCCTAAATTTCAAAATTAGAGTTCCCTTTTGGATAACTTACAGACATTTTATCCCTATTTTTATTAAAAAAAAAAAAAAAGTTTCCCAAATTCCCCCTCTATCCCCTGAATACTACTTTCAGCTGTTCTAGTGATAGATTTTGGATATCTAGTTTTAAAAAATTCATTTTAAATTATGATGGCTGAAGTAGCAAAATAACCTTGTGCAGAAGATAATAGTGATTCTTAGCATTAGATCTGTAATGTGACTTATTTTGTTGTTATTGTTAAGAGCCTTTGAGTAGAACCCAACCTCAGTGGTTCCCAGTCAGGTGCTTATCTAACAGCACTACACCAGGACTCTATTCATTTTTAAAATACTGACTTTCCTATTTTCCAGTTTTGGAAAAAACAAAACAAAACATGAAAACAAGCTTTTATTTGGACTACCAACACATTTTTTAAAGAAATTCATTATATATTTATTCAAGGAGCTCTGGAAGCATAGAGGGTTTTGAGGTGGGTTGTTAACTGCAAGGCCAGCAGTATGAATCTACAAGCTGCTCTGTGGGATAAAGATGAGGTTTTCTGCCCCTGTAAAGAGTTACAGTCTCAGAAACCATGTACAGGGTTGCTATGTGTCAGAACTGGTTCTATGACATATCACCACCACCACTGTATATTTAAAGCTGTTACAACCATTCTTCTGCAAAGGATGTTTCATAGCCCTATTTCTTCAGTTCACTTTAGAAAGTAATGTTGAAATGAAAGTCATAAAAACCATAGAATCATTCATTAAATGTTTGTTATCACTTTTCTCAATAGTCAAAGAAACTTTCTACAGGTCTGCAGGTGAACTATTAAGAGAGTCAGGAGTAATGAAGCCAAACCAATGAAAACTCTTAGTTCAAGACTAAATATTTCATTACTAGAAAGTCAAAACGTGAGTTTGATTATACAGAATTAGCCATCTTTTGTCTTGGATAGATGAATAGAATGTGCATGACAAGACAGTACTAAATTCACTTGTGCTTTTATTTTTCCCTCTAGAAACAAAAGCAGAATGTTCAATAGTGAGCCAATGAGACAGATTGTTAATTTTATAATGTTGGTCCCCAGAGCTAAACAGCAATCATTCTCTTTGGTTGTATAATTGCTAATTCAAAATCACATAAAAAAGAAAAATTACTTAACATCAAAATAATGGAGCTGGAGTGGCTGAGTGAAACATTTTTCTCAGATTTGTGAATCCTCATGTATACCAAGCACAACTAAAATAAAGTCATGGCTTAGAAATTCATTGCAGAAGAATATCTGGTTCAAATTTGTAAAAATATTCTAATTGTCTCATTCTAATATTTGTGTTTTCTGACCCAAAAGCATTTTATCCAACATAATAGAATAATACTGATTATATCCATTTGTTGTTCTTGTTGCTATGTGCCATGGAGTCGGTTACGACTCATAGCGACCCTGCATAGATTTTCCGAGGCTGTAAATCTTTACAGGAGCAGAAAGCCTCATCTTCCTGCAGAACAGCTGGTAGTTTTGAACTGCTGGCTTTGTGGCTCGCAGCCCAATTCATAACCACTCCGCTACCAGAGCTCCTTTGTTCTCCATTACATATCAAGGGCAATCTCTCCTAACTCTGTCATATGCAAAGGGTTTTTATGAAAATACTGGTGTTGCACTACATGTGGGTTATGCTAATGTTTTTAGAGTTTCTACAATGAATAAAATGAATCTTAACCAAAATGAAAAAGAATAGAGTGATTCCAATACTCTATTTAACTGTGCTACCTTTTACACATTAAATAAAGATAGCACTTTAGTTATGAACAATGTGTACCTTAAAGCTGACTTGTTGTTGTCAAGTGTCATCGAGTCAGTGCCGACCCATAGCGACCCTGCATAGGATTTCCGAGGAGCAGCTGGTGAGCTTGAACTGCCAACCTTGCAGTTCAAATGGCTTTACAGTCTGGTGCATTAACCCACAGCGCCACAACTGCTGACTTAGTACTGTGTTTTCCTACTTAATGTTTCTAAATCATTGTGCCTTCAGAAATACAAGGACAGTAATCAAATATTTCAATTCAATATTAAGGAAATAATAATCCTTACAAGTGGACAAATAAGCAACATCATCAATTACTGATATGCAAATTCAAATTAAAGCTGAAGAAAATGAAAACAA
>NW_006408804.1:3747670-3750139 GCF_000296735.1 Chrysochloris asiatica
GCTGTGCATGGGGTCGCTATGAGTCGGTTCCGACTCAGTGGCCCCTGACAACAACAACAACAATAATGAATAGAGAAAAGTTTGAAACTGTCAAGGATTTAATTTTATTTGGATCCACAATCAATGACCATGGAAACAGTAGTGAAGAAATGAAATGATGTAAAGTATTGGAGAAATCTGTACAGAAGGTCTCTATAAAGTGTTAAAAGGAATCCTAGTGTAACACTGCAGGTTAATGCTCTGGACTACAAGATCAGTTTGAATCACAAGTTTAGTGGTTCAAGATCACCTCAGAAATCCTATACAGGGTTGACCTGAGTCAGGGCTGACTAGATGACACTTAAATACGAAAGTGTTAAAAAGCAAATATGTCACTTTGAGGACTAAGGTGTGCCTGACCCAAGTGATGGTATTTTCAATGACCTCATATGCATCTGAAAGATGGACAATGTACAAAGAAGACCAAAAAATAAATGATGGATTTGGCTTATGGTATAGGCAAATAATATACCAGAGAACAAATCTGTCTTGGAAGAAGTGTAGTCAGAATGCTCATTAGAAGCAAGTGTAACAAGATTTCATAAAACAAACTTTGACATATTATCAGGAAGAACGAGTCCCTCAAGAAGGACATCAGATATGGTAAAGTAGAGGTTAGCAAAAAAGAGGAAGACCCTCAACAAGATGGAATGACACAGTGATTTCAACAGTAGGGGTAGTACAAGAATGGGCAGTGTTTTGTTCTGTGTACAGAGGGTCACTATGGGTTAGAACTGACTCAATGTCACTTACCAACAACAACAACAATCGTGCTGTGAGTTAATGCTCTGGACTGCAAAGTTGGTTTGAACTTCAAGGCTGACAGCTCAAATTCACTAGCTGCACCTCAGAAACCCTATATAGGGTCACTATGAATCAGAACTGACTCAAAGGTACTTAACAACATAGGGTTTCTGAGGAGCAGCTGGTGAGTTTGATCCACTGACCTTGTGGTTCAAACCAACTTTACAGTCCAATGCTTATCCTAGTGTCATACCATTATATGTAATATATGTAATTAGAAAGTAAGGTTTACGGTGAAAGATAAATAGAAATAACTATAAAATCAATGAAGTTAAGTAAACCGTTGCCATCCAATTTTGAATTGGAAATATCAATATAAAGCTAAGATTTCATTATGTATTCAAAATAAACCTAACCTTCTTCCATTGATGTTCCAAAAGACCTCTTTCCAGTGTTCAAACACAAAGATATCAGTTTGAGGACTAACATGGGCCAGATCCAAGAGAATGTATTTTCAATCACCTTCTAAAGGATCTCTGGTAGCATAGTCATTACGAGTCGGGCTGCTAACATAAAGATTGGCAGTTTGAAACAGGGAGAAAGATGAGGCTTTCTGCTCCGGTAATGATTTAAAGCCTCGGAAACCCTGTGCAGGGTCACTATGAGTTGGAACCGACTCCATGGTACTTCACAATAAACTATGCATATGAAAGTTAGATAAAGAATAAGGTAGATTATAGAAGAATTGATGCTTTTGAATTATGGTTTTCATGAAGAATATTGAATGTGCTTTGGACTGCCAGAAGAACAAACAAATCTATGTTGGAAGAAGTACGGTCAGTGTCTTTCTTAGAAGCCAGGATGGCATGACTTCATCTCTCATACTTTGGAGGAACCAGTTCTTGGAGAAGGACATTATGTTTGGCAAAATAGAGGGTCACAGGAAAAAAGTACGACCCCCCAAAGAGTTATTGGCAGAGTTGCAGCAACAATGGGCACAAATGTAGCTCAAGCTTAAAAACAATTATGAGGATGGCTCAGTGTTTTGTTCTGTTGTGCATAGGCTCACTATGAGTCAGAGTTGAGTAGCAACAATAGGCGAAGTATTTCAGTTCAAAAAAGGAGTAAGAAGAAATAATAAAATTAGAACATATGCATTTTGTAAATTTTTAATGAAACATTAGTATAGATGATTACCATCAATATTTGCTAATATCTTGAAATGAAGGGCCACCAAACAATAAGTACTTCCTGAAAAAGCACAATGTCAGTTATAAGTAATTGACAAAAAAAAGTAAAAATCATACTTAAATTTTATTAAACCTCTGAATTCAATAATCAGCTTACATAAAATTCTGACAACAAAGAACTATGTCAAAAGATGATACAAGGGTGCAAAACATATTGGAAAAAATAAGGTAGTCAGACAATTGAGGAAATTAGAATACTGTTTAGATATTTAATTATTCTAAGGGATTATTATTTAAAGTTGTTGTTGTTGTTGTTATTAGTCATCAATTACTCATAAGCAAATTCAAACTGAAGCTGAAGAAAATGAAAACAAGTCCATGAGAGCCAAAACATGACCTTGAATATACCTGAATTTAGAGATCATCTGAAGAACAGATTCGATACACTAAACACTAAAGACCGAAGACCAGAAGAGTTGTGGGATGACATCAAGAA
>NW_006408804.1:3750659-3753727 GCF_000296735.1 Chrysochloris asiatica
AGCAACCCTATGCATAGCAGAACGAAACACTGCCCGAGTTGCCACGCTTGAGTCCATCGATGCTGCCACTTAGCCAATCCATCTCTTTGGGGGTCTTCCTGTTTTTCTCTGACCCTCCACCTTACCAAACATGATATCTTTCTCCAGTGACTGGTCCCCCCTGACAATATGTATGAAGTATGAGGGCTGAAGCTTGGCCATCCTGCCCTGCAAGGAGCACTCTGGCTGTACTTCTTCCAAAATGGATCTATTGGTTCTGTTGGCAGCCCATGGCACTTTCAGTATTCTCCTCCAACACAGAGTGAAAAAGAAGTTTGCCATCCTACTACACATTTTTCCAATACTTTATTAAAACCAGCAAATGCTCCACAGAATATCTCAATTATAATTTACATGGTTCAAGCCTAATTTTCAAAAGATTATGAGTCTTAACTTTTCTAATTGTTTAGGTAACAAATTTAAGCTCACCTGTTTCTCTGACTATTCAGTCATTTTATGTAATAGACTGAAAATTCTCTTTAAAATTATAGCAATCATTATTTATTTAAGCATTTACAAAACTAAAATGATCTTATACAGACTATTTTCTTTAAAGAAACTTAAGAAGTTGGGAGAATTTAATTATCTTAAAAGAAAGTCCTGAAAATATTAGAAACATTTCTGATTCATATAAAGGGCAGATGCCAGCATAACAATGATCAATTTAAAAAATGTATCATAGCTCATTATGGATTACATTGTAAAGAATGAGAAACCCAGAATACTTTATTGTACTCATGTAGAACCTATGCATAGTTCAAGAGACAGTTCTATGAACAAAATGAAGGGCTACTACATGATTCAGAACCAAGGAAGGTGTGTGTTATGCTTTTATCCTTTGCTACATTTATACAATTGGTATGCTGTGCAATTAATCTGATAAACTGGACTCTGTGAAAGAGAATATAGCATTAGGATTAAAGGAAGACTCACTGGCAGTCTGTGATATTCAAATGACACATCCCTACTGAAAGCAAAGAGGACCTGAAGCACTTACTGAGGAAGATCAAAGACTGCAACCTTCTTTACAGATTACACATCAAAAAACAAACAGACAAAAAAACTCTCATAACTGGACCACTATGCAACATGATAATAAACAGTAAATAGATTGAAGGTGTCAATGATATTATTTTACTTGGATCAATAATCAACACCCATAAAAGCAATAGTCAAGATATCTAACAACACATTAATTACATTGGGAAAATCTGCTGCAAAAAGCCTCCTAAAGTGTTCAAAAACAAAGATGTCACTTTAGGACTAAGATGCACCTGACCCAAGCTATGGTATTTTCAGTGATCTCATATGCATGTGAAAGACAGTGAGTGAAGAATACTGAAAAAGTAATTGATGCATTTTAGATATATTCCTGGTGTTGCACTGAAGGATAAAAACTAGACCACAACGTCGGTTTGAACTATAAGGTCGGTGATTCAAACTCACCAGCTGCTTCCTGGAAACACTATACAGGATCACGATGAATCAGAACAAACACGATGGCACTTAATAACAGCAATCATTATAGTGTTGGTAAACAATATTGAATATGCCATCAACTGTCAGAAGAACAAATAAATCAATCTTGGAAGAAGTACAGCCAGAATGCTCCTTAGAAGTGAAAATGAGTATCTCATGTACTTTTGTCTTTATAAGAAGACAGACAGCAAGTCTGTTGAAGTAGAAGATCAGCAAAAAAAGAGGAAATCCCTCAAAGTGATACAGTGACAGAAACACTGGCTAAAGTATAGCAAAGAACTTGAGGGTGACATAGGACCAGGCAGTGTTTTATAAAATCAAAGACTATTTTATAGTTCATTGTTCTTATAAATACTATGATGTACCATGGCTCTTCATGTTGTTTTTCAGTTCTGCTTTTACTGTTAATGTCTTGATTCCAACTATTTCCCCAAAACAATATCATGTAGAAATAGATTGTCTCTGCTTGAGCTGGCTGTTTTGCCAAAGTTTAATTTCCCTTAGTTCCTATACTGCTGAGTCAATCAGATATGACTGAATGTGAGGAGAGGAGAGGTGATCACATAACACAAATATGGCTTTCTAAAGCAGTCCTCATAAACAGAGATTCTAGAAATGGCAGATTCTCCTTGCAATATACTATATTACCTCAGGCACCAAGACTGGCAGGTCTCCTAGTAATTTATCCCATTTAAATGACCTCATTAGCAGTTAATCTGTGCCATTTTTCTCTACACCTCAACTTCTTTGTAACTACAACAAAAAAGAACTACAATTCAATGGAGAAATTGCAACTGTGTTCTAAAAACTAATGAACAAATGTGGCTCAGTTCTTTAAATGAAAGAACTAGGCACATTCAATAGATTGAAATTATTATTTGACTTCAATACTTCTCCAGATGAACAGTTTTTGTGTATTTCTGTAAAGAAAATGCAGTTTGTACCCAGTAGGGAAGCATCTTTCCTGTTCAGTACTTGACGGTATAGGATGAATTTCATATCTCTCTAAATTATATTTCCTCCTACTTTTGATAATTTGTGAATTTTTTAAATCAATGTATTGACTAGTGTCTCAACATGTGTGAGACTTCTTTTTAACTTAAACTTTTTTTTCTATTAAGCTTCTTACTCTCCTATTTAATTTTTATCAAAACAATTCTTTTTTAAAACTTTTTGTTGTGAATTGAGAAAGTTTAGAAAATATCTTCAGTTTTACATTCAAGAAATTATGCACTTTGTTTCATTTCAATGATTGTATCTCCTCCGTGCAACAACAGCTATCCAAATTCATTGTGTTCACCTTCCACCCACATTCCCTCATCCCTCCTAAAATTTGTCCTTAGATAAATGGTGACCTTTCAATCTTGAATTATTGACCAGTCCATGGTGAGCACACCTTACTAGTGTTGTTGTCCCCATGTATATCCATTTACTTCTTTGCTGAAAATTGGGTGAGTTCTATTCCAAATATGAAGGGTGGTTGAGGGCCATAATCTTGGGTTTCTTCAGTCTTTCTCATCAGTAAGCACAGTACGTCTTTTTTTGTTGTT
>NW_006408804.1:3781150-3782246 GCF_000296735.1 Chrysochloris asiatica
CTGGAGAAGGATATCATGTTTGGTAAGGTGGAGGGTCAGAGAAAAAAAGGAAGACCCCCCAATGAGATGGATTGGCCAAGTGGCAGCATCAATGGACTCAAGCGTGGCATCAGTAGAGAGGTTGGCCCAGGATCGGGCAGTGTTTCGTTCTGCTGTGCATAAAGTCGCTATGAGTCAGTATCAACTCAATGACTCGTAACAACAACAACAACAACAACAACTCTCTAGACTGTGAACTATCTATCCTCTGCCCCTGTATCATCATAGATTGTTTCTGACTCATCTGTCAATTTGTTATACTGTGGTAGCTTGCATGTTAAGGTGATTCTGGAAGCTAAGCCACGTGCATTTAAATACCAGCAGAGTTACCCCAAATGATGCTAAAGCAAATGGAAGAAATGAGATAAAACAGGTTTCAGCTGAGCTTCCGGATAAAGCCAGGCTAGGAAGATGGAGAGACTACTTCATAATATTTAGTCACTGAAAACATTATGAATAGCAGTGGAACACTGTCAGATAACACCAGAATATTGAATATTGAAACATGATGAAGAGGACAGGAATATTTTCAGATATAGCTAATGTAAGCTAGTTCTTCGGGTTGGAAGGCACTCAAAATATGTCTGAGGAAGGATTGCCTTTCAATGTATACTTTACCAGGATAACACGAATGAAGTAAAGCCTTCAGAACTGTCATTTGCTGATGTGGCACAACTGAAAGTGACAAGGTACAGCTATAAACATTCATTAAATATCAGAACTTGGAATGCATGAATTATGAATTTTGGAAAATTAAATATTGTCAAAAATGAAATGGAATGCATAAATATCCTAGGCATTAGTGTGTTGAAATTAATATATTGGCCATTTTGAATCTGATAATAACATGGTTTACTATGCTGGAAAGGCAAATTGAAGAAGAATGATGTCCCAATCATGATCAAAAAGAACATATCAAGATTTGTCTTAAAGAACAAAGTTCTGTGTGATAGAACATAATCTATATGTCTACAAGGAAGAACAGTTGATAGCAATATTATTCAATTTCACACCAATAAAGATATATGAATAATCACTATTGATTGGAATTCAAAGT
>NW_006408804.1:3783861-3788435 GCF_000296735.1 Chrysochloris asiatica
GAAGTATGAGTATTCCAGAATACTTAATTGTGCTCATGAGGAATCTGTACATAGACCAAGAGGCAGTTGTTCAAACAGAACATGGGAACACTGAATGGTTTAAAAGTAAAATTGTGTGTGCCAATGTTGTAGTCTTTCATCATTTATTCAATCTGTATCCTGAGCACATAATCTGAGAAGCTGTATTATGTGAAGAAAAATGGGGCATTAAGATTGGAAGAAGAATAATTAATAATAACCTTGTATATGCAGATGACACAAACTTGCTTGCCAAAGTAAAGAGGACTTAAAATACTTACCTATGAAAATCAAAGACCACAGCCGTAGGTATGAGTTGCTCTTCAATGTAAAGAAGACAAAAACTAGACCAATAAACAATATCCATAAAAAGTTGGAATCAACTTGATGGCACCTAACAACAACCCCTCCTGCCCCCATGTAACCATCAGTGATTATTTCTTTTATCAAGAAAACCATTTTTGTTTTGTTTTTAACTTTTTACAACACTTGTCTCATACAATATTTGCCCTTTTGTGATTGACTCAGTGTAATATTCCTCAGCATAATGTCATTCAGGTTCAACCATGTTGTGAGAGTCATCATAATCCTTCAATGTTTTGTAGTACTCCATTGTCTCAGCACATTTCTGATTGCCACATATCTACTGGATACCTACTCTTCTTCAACTGAATATAACATATTGCTTTTATATGATATTTTTATCATTTTAAAATGAGAGAAACATTATACCTAGGAAAAGCACTATTTAATTTCCAGGATTTTCCCATAGCAATATAAGATCTTTTCCTAAGCTCAAGTTTAAAAGAAATGAGCAATAACTTATTTGTATATCCCACAATAAGTAGGATATTGTTGCTGCTGTTGTTGTTGTTAAGTGCCATTGATTTGGCTCCAACTCATAGTGACCCTTAAAGGGGCTGGCCACTTAGAATCATTAACCTTGCAGTTAGCAGTGCTTCTCCTATAGTGCCACACTGTACTAAATTCCCAAAACCCACAGCCAAGTTTGTTGTCAGCATTATTTATTTTTCATTGAGAGAAAAAGGCAAGCCATCTCATTATATTTAAAAACAGCTGAAAGAACAAAGTGGTAATTAAAGACATTAGCATTTTCTCATAAGGTGTATAAATGGCTTATCACCATTGCATAGAATGTTAGGTGTATTCTCTCAGCCTTCTAACTTTATCAAATCCTACTTACTAGTGCTCTTGTAGTGTGTAGCAAACATGGAAGAGAATGAACTATTCTCTGTATTAGACAGGCCACAGCATTAATGTGGACTTGCACTTTTAGGAAAGGGTACCACAGAGTCAGAGAACTGGAAAAGGTAAAATTAACAAACACCTTTCCTCTCCACAGCTCTCCCTGTCCTACTGTGAGCTCTTTGAAACATGATTGCTGTTGTTGTTAAGTTCATTCAAGTTGGTTCCAACTCATAGCAACCCTATGTAGGGTTTTGGAGCAGCTGGTGATTTTTAACTGCCAACCTTGCGGTTCAAACTGACCTTGTGGTCCAGTAAATTCACCTGCAGCACCACAACAGGACTCCATGATTAGCTCTCTTAAAACTTTCCTACAGTAGAGGGGCCTGGTGCATATATTTGTACATTCATATGTTATACCAAGCCTCATGGTCGAGAGGAGGAAAAACATTGAATTTGTAGTCTGAAGATTTGGGTTCAAGTGTGAATTTCACCACTGAGAATAACACACACCTGCCCTGCTTACTTAACAAGGTTTGTGTGAAGCTCAAATATACTTTATAAACTGCATGGTAATAGGTTGTTTTTATTATTAAATTAAAAATAAACCAAGTCAAGCAATAACTTGAATCAGAACTTCACCATTGCATGAATGAAATTGGCCATTCCTTTTTTTTTTACAAAGGGACAACGTGTAAATTCAATTTCCATGATGATTTCATTGTGCTTAAATTAACTATTTTTCCTTTAAAAACTGTTCAAGATTGGAGTAAAATAAGAGGGAAGTATTGGTGATTTCTATGACACGTTCATTCACAGATTTTTATATCATCATTATTATTTTCCCCAAATGGCCAATATTTAGGAGAATAATAAAAATAAGGAAGCATCCAGGTTTATTTTATTATTGTTAATGTTGTTGTTAAGTACCATGAAGTCGGTTGTGACTCATAGTGATCCTGTACAGGGTTTCTGAGGCTGTAAATCTTTACGGGAACAGAAAACCTCATCTTTCTTCCCTGGAACAGCTGGTAGTTTCAAACTGCTGACCTTGGGGTTAGAGCCATGCTACCAGAGCTCCTTTTATGATTATTATTACTATTATTTTATTACCTCATGTATATGATATCATCCCTTTTCTGCATATTTGTCTTTAGATGAGTAAATAATAGCTATTTAAGTGGAAAATGGAATCCTGGTGAGGTGCTATGGGTTAATATGCCAGACTGCAAAGCCATTTGAACTGCAAGGTCAGTGGTTCAAGCTCACCAGCTGCTCCTTGAAAACCCTATGCAGGGTCTCTATGGGTCCAAATTTGCTTGACAGCACTTAATAATAACAAGTGGGACATATGAAATAGTCTTTTTAAATAAATGAAACTGCCCAAAGACAACAGAAATATTATCCTCCCTAGTGTCCATAGAGAGAGAAAAAAAAAATGGCTTTGATACCTGTTTATCATGAAAGGATTGAACTAACATTTCATTTATCTCCACATGAGAAATAAGGATCTTTTGGGAAATGTCAGAGTCTAAACTGGTTTAATTTAGGCACTTAGGTAAAAAAAAAAAAAATCACAAAAAGTAAGAAACTATACATGACAGAATATTATTGAATTAATGAAAAAGATTCTGGATATCTTGGATGCCAAGTACTCATTAGTCATAGATCAAGTCTTTAAATGGTAACTATATTATAAATGCAATTCAACAAGGAAAAAATATTATTTGGTTTCAGAGAAATGAAATGAGAATTAAGCTAATGTGATTCAACAATTAGGCACTCAAATGATCAGAAAATTGTTTCAGGTTTTCCATTAAAAAATAATTAGACATTTTTTTTCTCTTTGCATAAAACAACCCTTATCTGGCTGAGGTAAATTGCTATTATCAATGCTTTCCCTGTTTGACCTAATACACAAATGACTTGGAATTTGTTTACAAATGAACCATGGTAGGTTTCTAACTTTTGAGTAGCACACCTTAAAAGGACCCTATGGTGTGACTGTATGAGCTGCTTCATGTAGAAGACAAACAGAATTTATTGCACATTTGTCTTGGTCTACTTCAGCTACAAATAATCAGGGAGAGGAAAACACAGACAGGCAGACAGTCAAGAGGTTTAGGAAAAATATATAAAGAGAAAAGTAAGGGTAAACAAAGCTTGAAAGTCACATTTTATTGGAAATGCCTTTACAATATCTTTAATTTCTATATCTTTTTGCAGTTACATTGTGTATGGCATATGGTATGTTTGTTTAGAATAATGAATCTCAGCAAAACATTAATACCACTTTTGAGTGGATTTCTCTCAACTAGCTGCTAAATTTAATATATACAACCAGACCCATATAGATGGAGCAAACAGACAAATAAATAGATGGATGCATAGATGAATCAAATAGATTTTAAAAGAAGAAGAAGTAGCTTTGCCATTAAGTTGGTTCTACTTCATCACAGTGTTATAGGCCAGAGTACAACTGTTACCTGGGGTTTTTGAGGCTACAGATCTTCACAGGAGTAGAAAGTCTCATCTTTCTCCCACAGAGTGCCTGGTGGGTTTGGACCGCTTACTTTGCAGTTAGAAGCCCAAGTAACAGATAGAGAGATAGAGACAGATGCTCCCAAGTCTATTTCCACTCACAGTGACCTTAGTACTTCAGAATGAAATGTTGCCTGGTCCTGCATCATCCTTAATCACTGGCATGTTCAAGTGCATCTCTTTGACTATTATTTCAATACATCTCACAGACAGTCTCCCTCATACAAACTTGCTCATCATGTCACCAAACATGATGTCCTCCTCCTCCAGTGATTGATTCTTCTTAATGATATGTGTACAGCCAGCAAGAGAAAGTGTGGATCTCTACAAATTGAATCCCTTGAAACATATTTATAAATATTGAATGGAGGAAAGAAGACAACTCTAGTAATTCAAATCTTCTTGAATATTCATCTTTAGCGGATAAGCTTTAAATTGGCATGGATGCCGTTTAGAATTAACTGAAGAATTCTTCCATTTTAAAGTCATAGGATCTATTTTCAGGATAAAGGAAATTTTCATTAAATTGTTTAGAAACTATTACCCATGCAATCAATGATTTTGTTGTTGTTAAGTGCCGTCAAGTTGATATTTGCCATTAAATGCTGTCAAGTCAGTTCCAACTCATAGTGACCTTGCATTGGGTTTCCAAGGACCAGCTGGTAGGTTAGAACTGCCAATATTGCAGTTAGCAGTCCAGTACATAGCCTATAACATCATACTAGGATTGCAAATCTAAACTTAGAGACTCATTAAACTATATCTATTGTCCTTCAAAGGAGCTTTGGTAGCAAAGTGGGTTATGAGTT
>NW_006408804.1:3789395-3791334 GCF_000296735.1 Chrysochloris asiatica
AGGGTCGCTATGAAATGGAAAGCCTCCACATCACATTACTACCACCGCCAACAGTGCCCTTTAGTTTGAAGTAGTGGTGGTGGTTGTGTGTCATCCAATCATTTCTGATTCATTGTGATCTTGTATAGATAGGGTTTCCAAGTCTATAAATCTTTATGGGGTTTATCTTTCTCCTGTGGAGTGGCTGGTAAATTTGAACTGCTGACCTTGTGGGTAGCAGTCCAGTGCCTAACCCATTATGCTAACAGGGTACCATCTTTAATTTGTATTGTGAAGCGATGAAGTTTTACACTTCAAACCTCAATGTTTTTTGGCACAAAAAGCATGAGATTGTCCCTAAGACATTTAGAAACACTTAAACATATCCACTTTGAGAAAAACACACATTTACAATTTGGTTATGAATGGTGTTTTGAACTGGCCAATAGTCACCAACCCCCTGATGTAGGGTATTGTACCACCTACACAATTTATTTCCCCTAACAAAACACTTTGTACTGTGCTCTTATTGCTCTAAATGCCTTCAAGCTGTGGTCTTTAAAAGACAAAGGCAGAAAATGAGTTTTATTTGTTAAGTCTTTATTTCTGATGTATTATGTTGAATGATATATATATATAATCCACAAGAACCCAAAAGAAGCTTTAAAAACCTATGTTGTTTGATGTTTTCTTATTTTTGTTTAAAGTACATACAGAAATCTTCCCAAGCAGATGGGCCACTACAGGCAGAAAAATAGCAGATATTTGAAACAGCATGCTATATTGTAAATGTTAGGAGGGCTCAATAGGTTGAATTAATATATGATTTTTTTTCCCTACTCCTTCTTTATTAAGTTCCTACTGTGATGAGTTTGAAATTTGCGTATTGCTCAGCTTTTAGTACCAAATTACAGGAAGTTTAGACAATAAATGCCAGATTCTCCCCCGCCTTACAGAGCATGTCTATGAATTTTGTTGATGCTCTGCCCATGTTCTCTGTCAGTGGGATGCAAAGGAACCCAACCAGCCATAGCAAGTGGGAGATTTAAACTACATCCTTGATAGAAAATTATTTTTTAAAGGCAAAATCATTTACTGTAGTATACCATCTGTCAGGACTTCTAAGAGTAAATAATATGTATTCCTTCCAGACATTTTGAATTCAAAGTGCCTTTGAAAACAATTGTTTGACATTTTCATACACCTACTAATGTATACACTGATGTAGTAGAAGCCCCTCCCCATTCTAATTAGTTTTCAAATAAAATGTACATCATACTTCAGAATTTGTCAAGTAGTTGGTTAAATGTATATGTTTATAAATAAACATATATATGAGTTTTTCATTCATACAGCCAGTCTGTTTATTGTTGCTGAAATATCCATGAGAAAATATTCTTATAAGTATAGATGTTGATAGAGAGTCATAATAATATTTTTAAAAATTTAAAAACTGGGACCAATGTTCAAAAACAATATTTGTCAAGAAAAAAAAAATGTTAATTGATGTCAACTTCACTAGCTTTACTCTGGTGATACCACCTAAAAAATCAGTCTCTATTCCTAGGACTTCTGAACTTACCACTTCAGTTGTCATTGTTCCTGTCAAGATCATCAGTTATTTACATGTTGCCATATTGTGTGATTACTACTTTCAATGGACACTGGAACATCTTGCAGATTTAATCAATCACTCCTTCTGCTTATAAATATTCTCTGCTTCCTTCCTAACATCACATCTTGCATACTTTTCTCTTCCATCATTGACACTTCCTGCCCTGGCACCTGGAATGTCATCTCCTCCTCCTATTAAATCACTAAATCTTAACTAATTCTGTTGACTACATATTCTTTATAAGTGATCCATTATAATCATGTGGAATGTACTCCCATTGATATGATGGAAACTCCCCAAATCCATCAGTTTGTAATACTGTGTTGGTTTGTATATTGTTGTGTT
>NW_006408804.1:3792107-3793020 GCF_000296735.1 Chrysochloris asiatica
TAAGGAGCAACAATAACACCTGGAAATTTCTCAAGGGGTCTTAAAGTCAAGAAGCCAAAAAAAGGGGCATTAAAATCTTACATTTTTCTACAGGTTGTTTGTATGATTGTTTTTGTGGTAATTATAAACTTTAGTGTACAATCTGGAGTTTTTTTTGGGGGGGTCCCCTTTTTACCTTCACGGACCTTTTTTTCCCCCCTATGTTACCCAAGAAGAGATAGCAATTGCATTTGTATAACCAAGCTACAATTGCACCTTACAAAATCCCACCATATGGGCAACAGCCAATCCAGTTGCTATACACCAGATAGAGAGCCAACACATGCTAAAATTACTCTGATTTGAGTAATAAGAGAAATGAAAAGGAAAGCCCATCTTCTCATCACAGCTACCAGAAAGCAATTGGAGAGCTTAAGAACACAACAACATACTTCGTCTAATTATTGAAAATATATCTAACTACTGAAAGTGGCTAAAAAGAAACAGATGATCTCAGCTTATGTCAAGAAATAAGATAGAGTAACTGAAACAAATGAATTGTAGATAGATCTAGATTTCTGATTGGAAGGAGAGCAGGCTTTGGAACTGCCTGATAAGGAATGCAGGAGAACGTTATTGAGGCGCATCCAAATGCTCCACAGAGAGGAGGAGAAGGATAAGGAAGAAGTCAGGAAATGCATGAGAAGGAATTCAGAAAAATGAAACAAAATTGAGAATCCAGGATTGACGCATCCACATACAGCCAACTGACCTTTAACAAAGGACCAAAGTACATTGAATGCGGAGGAAATAGTCTCTTCAACAGATGGTGCTGACAAAACTGGAAATTGATATGCAAAAGACTGAAACAAGACCTTTATTTCACACCATATATAAAAACCAGCTTAACATGGATTAAAAACTTAAATGTGAA
>NW_006408805.1:0-1256 GCF_000296735.1 Chrysochloris asiatica
CGTCTTTCTTGGGTAATAAAGGAAGAGAAAGAGTCCCCCAAAGGTACAACAGGGAGCATAAAACAGAAAAACAGCAACAGCACACATACACACACACAAAAGAAACACAAGAAAAAAAAAATCTAAACTGGATACTGCAGTCTATAATCACAGAAAAGGGAGAGGAGGAAATGAAGAAAAAAAAAAAAATCTGTAGCCTAATATGAGTATACTTTTATGTCCTTTTATAGCTTCTTGCCTTCAAAGCTGCCTGAGAGATTTCAAGACACCACTGTTGGTTGTTATGCTATACTTCAGGATTTAATTTAATTTTCGGCTGTTTTGTTTTTAAACTCTCTTTCCATCTCCATGCGCATTGTTCTTTCTTTTCCATATTAAAAAAAACAAACAAAAAAAACCCAGTTCAGTGCTGGCTCTTTGGCTGAGATTATCTGTGCACATGTGTGGCAGAAGAATCCACCAGTCATGCAGGTGGGGGCTGTCCATTTGCTCAGGCTCCCCCTCTAGTCACCAGAAGTTAGGTGCACCAACAGTGGGGGGCCAATGAACAGATACCAAAAAAAGTAAAATCAGAACAAAACAAAATCAACAAAGTGTATTGTCCATCTTTTCTCCAAGGCTCCTGCAGCATTTTTCCATGGTGTGTCTGCAACTGCTGCTTGGTCTTGCCGTTTGGTCTCACCCAAGTTGTGAGCTCTGGGCCACTGCACCTGATTCAAAAGTATGTGACTTCTTACTTTGCTACAAATTCCACTAGCTATAATACCTTCAAACCATTTAAGTTTTCCTGTCTATGTGGTTCCAAGTTTTGAAGCTCTGCCATGAATCTGCTTTGCCTGGTATTCTGTGGTATTGCTGATGGTGAACCTCACTGTACCTCCATCTTACCTGCCATGATGTCCCGCCTCAGATTTTTCCCCATCTTGTGAGTTCCCTTTTTACTCTTCTGGTGAAGTCTTTTGATGTACATAAGTTTTTAATTTTTAGTATGTCCCAATCATCTATTTTGTCTGCTTTTGTTTGTGTAGTTTTAAAAATATTTGGTAGTCTTTGTATTCTCTGAATTAGTGCCCTCATATTTGTCCCTATTTTTTCTTTGATGTCCTCCATAATTCTGAGATTCACATTTAGGTCTTTAATCCATGCTGAACTGGTTTTTGTATAAGGTGTGAGGTAAAAGTGTTGTTTCAATTTTTTGCATATCACTTTCCAGTTCTGTCAGCACCATCTGTTGAAGAGACTATCACTTCCACATG
>NW_006408805.1:5758-7627 GCF_000296735.1 Chrysochloris asiatica
AAAAAAACAGAAAAACAAATGACATATCACATTAGACAAAACTATGCACAAAACCTCTTTAAAGTGTTCAAGAGCAAAGATGTCAGTTTGAGAACTAAGGTGCAACAGATACAAGTCATGACATTTTTAATAGCCTCATATGTGACAGTTGGGCAATGAATAAGGAAGACCATAGAAAAATTGGTGCATTTGAGTTGTGTTGTTGGAGAAGATTATTAAAAGTACCATGGGCTTCCAGAAGAACAAACAAATCTGTGTTAGAAGAAGTATAACCAGAACACTCCTTAGAAATCAGGATGGTGAGATTTGTCTCTCATTGTTCTGTTGTTAGATGCCTTTTAGTCAATGCCTAAACCATTTCTTGAGAACAGAATGAAACACTGCCTGGTCCTGTGTTAACTGCACACTAATTGCTACATCTGAGCCCATCACTGTTGCCACTGTGCCGATCCATCTCGCTGGGAGTCTTTCTCTTTTTCTCAAACACTTCATTTTACCAAACATGATATCCTTCTCCACGAACTGGTCCCTCCTGACAATATCTCCTCAGAAGCTCTATATAGGATCTCTATGGGTCAGAACTTACTCAACAGCACTTAACAACAATAACAACAACATCCCTTTTGAAGTAGAAGGCCATACATTCAAGAGTTGTTCCATTTCTTCTGAAATAGTTCTGTGGTAAGGTTAGGATAACTTGAACCATATAAACCATGGATCAAATGGAAAGCATTATTTTGTATGTGGGTAAAACAGAACAGCACATTGGCCTTCTACATCACAAATGTTTTAATGTAGACTGATGAGAGTAAAGAGCAGATGATGAGCTTGAACCGCTGACCTTGCGGTTCAAATCAACTTTGTAGTTCAGTGCGTTAACCCATAGTGCCACACTAGGATTCCTCAAAAGAGATAGATTACACCAAAATACTAAATCAGTTTATATTCCCAGAAAGAATAATGCAGTTATGCATGTATATGTGTGTGTTTGCATGTTTTTATGTTTGTTAAAAATAATATTAATGTCATTCCCTTACTCTCAGTGAGGTTTAACTCAATTTCTGAATTTACTTGAATAAGAATTATTACAAGAGCTATTATATTAAGCCAAAATTACATAAATAAACAAATTTTAACAAAATCAAACTCTTTTCACCATTCTTCTTAATTTTATTACTATCTTTATATCCCACTGGTTGTTTCCTCCCCTGTCCAAACCAAGACCCCTTCTTGTCCTGTTCCTTGTCCTGGTTTATCGTTGTAGGATAAGCATCATACTACTAACCAACAAGCCTCTCCTTGGAAACCCAATACAGGATTTGTACAGACTCAATGGCAATTAACAACAGTAACCTTATCTTCTGCTCTTGCAATCCTTTGTTTTTCCTCTCCTATCCGTCATCACAGATTCCTGGTGTAGCACTGAACTGCAGCCATTTGAACTTCAAGATGGGTGGTTCAAACTCACCAGCCACTCCTCAGAAACCATATACAGGGTCTCTGTGGGTTGGAACCGACTCAATGGCACTTAACAACAATAGCAACAACCACCTCCATCACTGATAATACTTGCTGCTTTCTCTAACACCCACTTATAGACTACCAGTGAATTAGATTTTCTTAGAAATTAAGAAGCCAAGTTTTTTAAAAAGAACATCCTGAGAAAATGAAATTAGTAGTGATGCTTAAATAATAATGATTCTCATTTGTTGTTGTTGTTGTTATTAAGTGTCGTTGAGGCGGTCAATTATATATAAGAAATTGTTTCTAAGACATTTAATGTATTATTCTCACCTTTTTCTGTCAGTTTGTCATACTGTGGTGGCTTGCATGTTGCTATGATACTGCATCTATGCCACCAGTATTTTA
>NW_006408805.1:8500-15764 GCF_000296735.1 Chrysochloris asiatica
ACCTTGAAGTATGATGCTGTGATAGGGAAATATTCATACACCTACAAAGAAAACTAGTTTATATCACTATTATTCAAATTTGTGCACCAACCACTAAAGTTAGTTATGGTGACACTGAAGAATTCTACCCAGTTTTTTCAGTCTAAAAGTGATCAAACATGCAATCAAGGTGTAATAATAATTACTGGTGTTTGGAATGTGAAGGTTAGAAACAAGGAGGAATGATCAGTAGTTGGAAAATATGGCGTTGTTGATAGAAAATTTGCTGTAGATCACATGATGGAATTTTGCACGACCAATGACTTATTCCTCTTTTAAAGAACATAAAAGGTGACTGTATACATGTACCTCACCAGATGAAATGCACAGGAATCTGACTACATATGTGGGAAGACATGATGGGAAAGCTCAATATCATAAGCCAAAGTAAGGCCAGAATCATACTGTGGAACAGACCATCAATTGCTCACATGAAAGTTCAGGATGAAGCTGAAGAAAATTAAAACAAATCCTTGAGATCTGAAATTTGACCTTGAACATACACCATCTCAAGAACAGATTTGATGCATGAGACTCAATGATTGAAGACCAGAAGAACTTTGGGATGACATCAAGAATATCATACAGGAAGAAAGATTATTAAAATGACACGAAAGAAAAAAAAAGACCACAATGTATGTCACAAAAGAGTGAAAGTTGATGTACAAAGTAGAGATGTCAAAACAAATGGAAAAAATGAGGAAGTCAAAGAGCTGAACGGAAAATTTTAAAGGACAACTAGAAAAGACAAAGTAAAGTATTATAATGAAATGTGCAAAGTCCTGGAGTTAGGAAACCAAAAGAGAAGAATATGCTCAGCATTTCTCAAGCTGAAAGGACGGAAGAGAAAAATCCAAGCCTCTACTTGAAATATGGGAAAAAATGGATCTGGTATGGTGCTGTAGGATAATCACTGGACTGATAACCACAAGGTCAGAAGGTTTAAACCCACAAGTCACTCATGAGAAACACTATACGTAGTCGTTATGAGCTGGATTTGATTTAACAGAATTAAGCAACAACAATATGAGCAAAATACTGAATGATGCAGAAATCATCAAAAGAAGATGGAAGATATACATAGAGTCACTGTAACAAAATGAAATGGTGACTGTTCATTCATTTTAGCATATAATTAAGAATCAATTGTACTGAAGAAAGAAGTCCAAACAATTAAGGCACTGGTGAAATCTGAGGCTCCAGGAATTGACAGAATACAAATTAAAATCTCAACAAGCTGATGTAGCACAGTAAACATTCATTCATCCATGCTAATAAATTTGGAAGGCTTGGCTAACAAATTGGAAGAAACCCATATTTCTACCCATTCCAAAGAGAGGTGGCCCAACAAAACTTGGAAATCACCAAACAATATCCTTGCTATCACATGCAACTAAATTTTTGCAAAAGATGATTCAAAACAACTGAAAAATAGAACTGCCAGAAATTCAAATCAGATTAATAAGAGGACATGGAACTAGGGATATCACTGGTGATGTCAGATGTATCTTGGCTAAAAGCAGAGAATACCAGAAAGATGTTTACCTGAACTTTGTCTATGCAAAGGCTTTTGATCGTGTGGATCATGACAAACTATGGATAACATTGGGAAAATGGGTGTTCCGGATCACTTGATTATACTCATAAGGGACATGTACATAGACCAAGTGGTAGTCATTTAAACAAGCTGAATGGTTTAAAATGAGGAAATCAGAGATATTGAGTAGTTTAATATCAGGAAAGCTTTATGCCAATGTTTTATTATATTTCACCATTCTCATTTAATCTGTGTGCTGAGCAAATAATTTAGGAAACTGGATTATATGAAGAAAAACATGACATCAGCGTTGGAGGAAGGCTCATTAACAATCTACCATATGCAAATGACACAACTTTGCTTGCTGGAAGCAAAGAGGACTTAAATATTTACTGTTAGAGATCAAATACCACAGTCTAAAGTATGGATTGCAACTCAATGTAAATAAAACAAAAAATCCTCATAACTGAAACATTAAATTAACATCATGATGAATGGAGAAAAAAGGAAGTTGTCATAAAGACGTCATTTTACTTGGATTCACAATCTACACTAATGGAAGCAGCAGACAAGAAATCAAATGACATTGGACAGTTTGAGCCAAGTCATGATATTTTCAATAACCTTATATGCTTGGGAAAGTTGAACAATTAATAAGGAAAACCATATAATTGATGCATTTGAGTTACGATGTTGGAGAAGAATATTAAGTATACCATGAACAGCAATAAAAACAGATGAAGTCCTCATAAAGGCAATGGCATGGATGAATTTTTAAAATATTATGTTAAATGAAATATATCAAATATAACAGGACAAGTGTTCTATGACCCTACTTATATGGAATATCATTGTTGCTGTTGTTGTTGTCAGATGCCCTAAAGACATTTCCTACCCATAGCTATTAAGCTTATTCTATTCCAAATTCTTAAATTATACAAAACTACTATTAGAATATTTTTAACTCTTGTATTCCCCAGTACTAAAACAGTCTTGCTCAGAATACAAACCTGTTGCCATCTACTGATTCACCACATGGTAATCCTATAGAGCAGAGTAGAAGTGCCCTAAATGGTTTGTAAGGCTGTACTCTTTATAGAAACAGATGACACATTTGTCTGCTGGGAGGCGGCTGGAGGGCTTGTACTGCTGAGCTTTTGTTTAGCAGTTGAGTACTTAACCCCAAGGCTCATTTGCTGGTACTCTGTTGTTGGAACTTTGAGTTGGTTCCAACTTATTACAAACTTGTATAGGTTTTCCAAGGCTGGAAATCTTTATGGAAGCAGAAAGCTGGTGGATTTGAACTTTCAATCTTGTGGTTAGCAGTCTAAGGTTTATCCTATGATTGTTGCTGCTGTTAGTGGTCATCATGTTGATTCTGACTCATATCAGAACAAAGCATTTCCTTTTTGACAACTTCTTATGATTGTTGGTGTTGTTAGGTGCCATCAAGTTGGCACCGACTCATAATGACCTTATGCACAACAGAACAAAACATTGCCCAGTCCTGGGATAACCTCACAAAGGTTGCTACACTCGAGTCCATTGATGTTGCCACTTTGACAATCCATCTCAATGGGGGTCTTCCTCTTTTTCTCTGACCCTCCACCTTACCAAATATGATACCCTTCTCCAGCGACTGCTCCCTCCTGACAATATGTCCAAAGTATGAGAGATGAAGTTTGGCCATCCTGGCCTCCAAGGAGCACTCTGGCTGCACTTCTTCCAACACAGATCTGTTTGTTCTTTTGGCAGCCCATGGCACTTTCAATATTCTCCTCCAACACCATAAATCAAAAGCATCAATTCTTCTATGGTCTTCCTTATTCACTGTCCAGCTTTCACATGCATATAAGGTTATTGAAAATACCATGGCTTGGGTCAGGCATACCTTAGTCTTCAAGCTGACATCTTTGCTCTTCAACATTTTAAAAAGGTCGTGCGCAGTAGATTTGCCTAATGCAATATGTCATTTGATTTCTTGACTGCTGCTTCCATGAGTGTTGATAGTTGATCCAAGAAGAATGAAATCCTTGACAAATTCAATTTTTTTCCCATTGATAAGAATGTTGTTTATTGGCCCAGTAGTGAAGACTTTTGTTTTCTTTACATTGAAATGCAATCCATACTGAAGGCTATGGTCTTTGATCTTCATCAGTATTTTAAGTCCACTTCACTTTCATCAAGTAAGGTTGTACCATCTACATATCACAGGTTATTAATGAGTCTTCCTCCAATCTTGATATCACATTTTTCTTGTTCAGCATACAGGTTGAATAAGTTTCATGAAAGAATACAACCCTATCACACACATTTCTTAATTTTAAACCATTCAGTGTTCCCATGTTCTATTTGAACAACTGCCTCTTGTTCTATGTATAGGTTCTTCCTGAACACAATTAAGTGTTCCAGAATACTCATACGCAATGTTGTCCATAGCTTGTCACGATCCACACAATCAAAAGCATTTGCATAGTCAATAAAGCACAGGTGAACATCTTTCTGTTTTTTCTGTGTTTAGCAGATCCATCTGACATCAGCAATGATATCCCTCATTCCATGTGATCTTCTGAATCTGGCTTGAACTTCTGGAAGTTCTCTTTTAATATATGGTTACAGACATTTCTGTATTAACTTTATTAAAACTTTACTCACATGGGATATCAAAGATATTGTCCAATGATTTCCACATTCTGTTGGGTAACCTCTCTTTGAAATGGGCACAAATATGGATCTCTTATAATCAGCAGGCCAAATAGTTGTCTTCCAAATTTCTTGCCATAGATGAGTGATGGCCTTCAATGCCACCTCACTTTGTTGAAATATTTCAATTTATATTCCATCAATTCCCAGTACCTTGTTCTTTGCCAACGCCTTCAATGCACCTTGGACTCCTTCCTTCAGTATCGTTGGCTCTTGATCAAATCCTACCTCTTGAAATGGTTGAACATTGACCATTTCCTTTTGATACATTAACTCTGTGTTTTCTTCCATTTTATTTTTATGCTTTCTGCATCATTCAATACTTTGCCTAGAGAATCCTTCAATAATGAAAGAGAATGATAATTATTGCAATCCCTTTGTTGGGGGTGGGGAATAGTGACAAGTGCAAGCTTCACTTTCCTGAGATCAGCACTTCTGTTGTCTTTAGGGGTTCTCATCTCTAAGTTCCATCTTTTGGTATATTGGTTGTTAGCTCCCAGAACCAAAGCAGAGTAGTTGAGAAGCTATTTGATCCACAGATTCAATTCAATTTCATTTCATTCTTCACACCCTATCTCTTTCAATGAAAGGTCTCAGCATCTTTTACAAAAAGGACAAATATATTGCAATTACATAAAATGCTATTTAAAAATTAACTATGAGGATCAAAGAATGTTTAAACAAAGTAAGCAAATATACCAACTTGTTGGCTGAGAGTTTATAACTTTAAGTGAAAGTGTCACAGTGCAGATTAAGCATCTTGGTTCAGGCCTACTGACATTCAAAACAATTAGTAGGGGAAAACCACAATACACACACACAAAAGAAACCATAGAGAGAGCCATAGAGAGAGGTCTAAACAAGCTAGAAAATTTAATAAACAATGCATTAAGAAATCATAAATGTTACCACAGAGCAGAGAATGGTTTTCCACCTCGCAAGCAAGGTGGAGCTTCAAGTCAATTCTCATTTCACTTTTTATGTTTTCGTCCTTCAGGACAGGCTCTGTGTCCCCTGATAATTGTTTCCTTATTCCTATGTTTTCCCATCATAATTAAGGGCTCATGATTGAGCATTTCTTCCTTTGTTTGATGTACTTCTTTCCCATTACATCAGTCTATTATAATTGTCTATAATGTTGATTTATTATGGTGGTATTACGATTAACTCCTTGGTCACATTAGATCAGTACTATTCTCTGTGCATGCTTGATTTTGATGAAAGTCCCCTGTTCTATCTTTTCTTTTACTGTACTTTCCTAGCAAGTCAGGTAGTTTACTGCATTCTTTGTGGTCTGTCTGTGATTAACCCCTTTTCTATGTTCTAACATTCCCCCCTGAGATAAAGGAATCCTGATACTTCAGGAATATGGATGGTGCCTCAGGAATATGGACAATGTCTCATTCTTAGCTGCTTCCCACTAAACAGGGTGTAACTGGGTTTCCAATCCTTCCTATCTGTAAGTTAGATTTGCTGCATACATACGTCTGAGATATTGATTGTTGGTGCCCAGGGTGCTAGGAGATAATAAAGGGAATGATCACACCAGCTGTTGTTGGAAAGCTTGTCTGGCCTGATCTATTGTATTGAGGGGAAAAGTAATATACCCTTAGGTTAGCAGCATCTATCAGCAATAAGCCTCAAATCAAAAACTGTTAGTAAATTTAATATACAAGAACCAAACATAAGGAAAAGTAATATAGTAGCTAAGGTTCTCAGCAGTGGACTTAGCCAGGTTACAAAGGAGAGATATGTTTTCATCTGTGTCCATAAATCTTAGGTGAAGACATTTATCTTTTCTTGTAGCTACTTGTTGTTTTCTAGGGTATGCTGTACTTTGGGTTCAACTTGCTTTGTTACTTATGTAACTACAGCAGGTTGCATTAACAACTGCACAGACTCCACCCTCTTTGGCTTGAAAATAGCTGAGGGTTATGTAATGGTCCATGACCATACTGGTCAATTAATCTGATGGTTTTGAATGGTGCTTAGAGCTTTTCCAGAATCCTCTTCCAGTTCCTTCACCATTGATCAAACTTTTTGGATGACTACAGGGTTTTTCATAAGTCCATATGCAACAGATCTGGCAGTCCCTAGAGTGGTTAATGTGCAGATCACAGATCTTGGATTATTTGGAATTACCTGAATGTAGGAGTTACAAATCTGAAAGTACAAGTTCCCTATTTAGACACGAGAGTGCTCATGTTCTATTTTTCTTAACTTGGTAGAGAAACCGTAATTCCCCTTCCAAACACAAGGAGGAACTTCCCCAATTATTAGAATTATCAGGATCTAAACCAGAGTGCCTAGAAAGTGGGATGATAAAATATTTTGATTGGTTTTGATATGTGCCCTCCAGGTAGTTGCAGTCACCTGCTAAGGGAATCCCACTGTTGTGAGGATCATTTTAGAGAGTGAAGAACCTGCACTTAAGAATCATAATCTGATCCCTGTGTGCATCCATTTCCTATGTAATTGTACATATAGGGAGAGTTATCCTTCCTAAAGCATGAAAAGTTGTATAGAATGTCTTTGGTGTTGGGTTCAGTTAAAATCACTATGTAAATGAAATCGTTTGAAAACCTCCATAGTCTCTGGATGGGTTTATGGATCTAGGGATTATTTGTAAATTATCTCAGAGTGCTTTGGTGCTTTAGTAAAAAGATGAAGATTCTGTGACTCATTTTTCCACAATAGATGCCCATGAAATTGAGGCTTTCTATTTCCTACATGAAGGGGAGGTTTCTAACACATACCCAGAAATATGTTAGGTTCCTTCCTTTTCTTAGGAATCCTGCCAATGTTAACACCCATACAAGATGAAGGGGAGAGAGATCTGCTAAAGATTTTTAAGACTGAGTAAGTGGCTCCTATGTCTACTCCTATGGACTCCTGGTGTGGTGCTGTGGGTTAATGCACTAGACTGCAAAGTCAGTTTGAACTGCAAAGTTGGTGGTTCAAGCTCACCAGTCACTGCTTGGAAAC
>NW_006408805.1:17150-17997 GCF_000296735.1 Chrysochloris asiatica
TGATCTAACACATGGTCAATTCTGGGGAATGTTCCATGTGCACTGGAGAAGAATGTATATTGTGCTGCTGTTGGGTTGAATGCTCTATACACATCTATGAGGTCAATTTGGTTGTTTGTACTGTTTAGTTCCTCTGTAACTCTGTCGAGTTTCTGTCTGGTTGTTCTATTTTTGAAAGTTGTATATTAAAATCTCCCCCTATAATTGTAGATTTATCTATTTCTTTCTATAATTCTAGTAAGATTTGTTTCTTATATCTTGTTGCTTTTTCATTGGGAGCATAGATATTTATTATGATTATATTTTATTTTTTTCATTTAGGGTTTTGCATATGTTTCCGCATTGCCTTCTTGCTAAATGGTTTCTGTTGAGAAGTCAGAGCTTAATCTGATTTGCTTGCCTTTGTAAGTAATGCTTCTCCTTTCCCTGGATGATTTTAGAATGCTCTCCTTGTCTTTGATTTTGGAGAGCTTGATTATTTTATGTCTTGGTGAATTTCTTTTGTAGTCTATCCTTCCTGGGGTACATTCGGCTTCTTGAATGTTCATCTTCTCATCTTTCAAGATGTTAGGGAAATTTTTCAACTATCTCCTCTTTGGACTACTCTAATTCTTCCTGTTCTGGAATGCCAATAATTCTAAAGTTGTTCCTCTTCATGTTATTCAGCATGAATCTTAAACTCTTCAGTTTTTTTGGTGTTTTTTTTTTTTTAATCCTTTTTTTTTCTGCTTGCTCTTTTATCTTAGCAGTATTAAGAGATTTGTCTTCCAACTTGCTGGTTCTGGCTTCCATCTCTTTAATTCTGCTCCTTTCCCCTTTCAGTGTATTGTCCATTTCTGATATTTTA
>NW_006408805.1:20287-23852 GCF_000296735.1 Chrysochloris asiatica
ACAGATTACCAAACATTTTGAAAATTACACAAGGAAAAGCAGACAAAATAGATGATTGGGACATACTAAAAATTTTAAAATTATGTGCATCAAAAGACTTAACCAAAGAGTAAAAAGGGAGCCCTCCAGAATGGGGAAAATATCTTTCACAACAACACATCAGACAAAGGACTGATATCTAAAATATATAGGAAACTACAACACCTCTACAAGAGAAAAACAAATAACCCAATTTAAAAATCAGCACAAGATATGAACAGAAACTTCACTGAGGAGGAGATCCACACAGCCAACAAATATATGAAGAAATGTTCATGATCACTAGCCATTAGAGAGATGCAAATCAAAACAACAATGAGATATCATCTCACACCAGCAATAACAGCAAATATTTTTAAAAGTAGAGGAAAATAAATCCTGGCAGGGATGTGGAGAGACTGCGACCCTCCAACATTGCAGTTGGGATTGCAAAATGGTCCAACCACTCTGGAAAGCAATATGGTGCTTCCTCAGAAGGTTGGAAATAGAAATACCTTATTATCCAACAATTCCTCGACTTGGTATTTACCCACAAGAAATATGAGCTGTAAAACGAGTAGATATGTACACATCAATGTTCATAGCAAAAAGATGGAGACAGCCTAAGTTCCCATCAATTGAAGAATGGATAAACAATCTGTGGTACATACACACAATGTGATATTATGCTACCTTGAAGAATAACAAGAAAACTGCAAGCCACTGCATAACGTGGACATTAGGTTGAGTGAAATCAGTCAGTCACAAAAGGAGAAATACTGCATAGGACCATTATTGTAAAAGCTTATGGAAAAGTACCCACACTAAAAGGAAGAAACATTTCTTTGCTGGTTACCAGGGTGTGTGGGGTGGTGTGAGGGGAGGTGGGCAAGGTGGAGCACAGGGTAGGTAATAATTTGAGTGTGAGGAGGGGGGCAATACACAAGAAGGGAGAGGCTAATGGAAGAACAAGGCAGAGGGTCGAACAGTTAGGCAGGTTTTCATGGGCTAATTGGGACAGAGGTAAATAATTATGTATGCACAACCTTGGAACAATAGGGGTCTGGGATACAGGGATTGAGGCATAGTTTGAATGGGTAAAAGAGGGGGGAAATGTTAAGATGCTTGACTGACTTTTGAATAATGGTTTCCCTTGCCTACTATTATAAAATAGACACTCGACAGGGAGAGAAAGGAATACCCAGAAACATCACCGTAAAAAAACTTGTAAGTCCTTCTTCAACCTATAACTAACTGGAATACTTAAACTAGGGCTAAAACTTGTCTAGTGAAGGATGCTTCTTTTGGATCCTTTGCATTGTATAAGACCATAGGTGGCCCCCATCCAGAATCTTCTGAGGAGGAAAGTTCCACTTGAAAGTATAAGCAGACCAGTCTGGAGCAGCTAGAAGAACAGAAGATACTTCTTGAAAGAAAGACCAGCAGGAAAAATAAAAACCAATTAAACGGCAGTCTGATAGACTACTACAAGAACAAGCAAATTGTTCACCCGGGAGCCATCAAGACAAGTGGTCGGGTCCCCTCAGGACAAACCCCCTTCCAAGGCTGACTCAAGGGGAACACACGAGAAGGCATGTGGTCTGACTGGTGATCATGGTTGTCACTGATAAGGGGAAGTGGGAGGGGAAAAATAGCAATGAAGTTGTGAGGTAAGTCTGACCACATTCAAAAGACACCTGTGAACTTGGGTTGAGACCTGGTTGGCCAGCAGTATGGCAAGTCCTGGGGACTCCTGAACCCTGGGTCAGGGACATGGCCATAGAGGACTAGAGCACAGAGTGAAGCGTACAGCTGATATCAAGTGAGGGGAGATGCACAAACACCCGTACTTGCAGATAGCACCCACTTGACCTGGCTTCAATGGTTCAATGATCAGAACTTGACTAGAAGAAGAAAGTAGAGGGAAAGAAGAGTAATCTGATACAATGTGATGAACTTGACCTATATTTATGGATGTAGTAGCTGAAAAGAGGGAATAAGTCTTTACAGCGAGGATCATTCCCATCCCCTCAGTACACAGAGTTGACATTATGGGCAACTTAGTCATTGGCTACCCAAAATGGAGGGCTACAAAGGCAAGAAGTGACTGGCTTACAAGCTTTCAAGAGGAAGCCTGATTCCAGAGTGTGCAGTGGAAGGTAGAATCTCCACTGAGTGGTTTCCAACCTTTTGTGATGGGGCTGATGAAAAGAGATGGGGAAAATACTTTTGTGGTTTAGTAGTGAATAATTGCTATCAGGACTGACTGTGAGTATTGGAAATATAAAGGTAGAGGTTTTGTAACAAAAGGAGAGGAGTAGTTGATTTTGCAATCCAGGAGCAGAGGTCTCTGGGACCATCAAGGGAGAAAAGCAGGACCCTATGCAGAGAAGCAGTGACACCAGAGATGGAAGCAGAGACAATGACGTGGACAGATGGAATGACTGGGGACTCTGGACTCAGGGAGGCAGAGGGTCTGTGTGCTGATGGCCAGGAGGCAGGCTTGCGGGTGTACCCTTTGATTATTTGATGATACATAGAGGGAATTGTAATCATTGCAATTAAATGAAATATGATAGGATGAATGTAAAGCTAATGTTCACTCATGTAAACTATCACTTAATTCACAATAAAAACTTAAAAACAAAAACTAGATATTTCTCCGAAGGGGAAACTAAGAATGCTTATCTTTGCCATCAGTAGTAGTAACTATTTTGGAATTCAAGTGTTGTTTACAAAGTTTGAAGTATAACTTCAGGGCTAAGGAAGATTAGAAGGTACATAACTAGCTTCAGGTTGGAGTTCTAGTGTGGCACTGTGGGTTAATGTTCTGGACTGCAAAGTTGGTTTGAAACCAAGGGTCATTATGGATTGGAACCCACTGAATGGCACTTAACAACAAGATCAGGTAACTGAAAGCAGCGATTTCTTAAAGAATGATTCTATGAAGTTGTGGAAAACAAATATATGCAATGCTGGGAACTTGGTGGCTTCTTGTAAAGGTAGCCAAACTTCAGTTGTTTAGAAAAACAGGATGGCCTGTTTGCCCTAAGGCAGCCCACTACCTTGTTCTGTTGAGGACTCATATTTTCCCTCCATATCCATCAAAAGGACACACATGTGGAGAACCATGCCAGCAGGTGTGGTTGTCTCTTCACTGAAAATCCTGTAGCTATTTCTAAGCAGAAACATTTTAATTCACAAAATTGCTTGTCTCATAGTGACTTTTAATCTTTTCAAATAAATAAATCCCAATACACTATTTTCCTTCCTTAAAGAAAGCAGATATCTTGTCTAATGTCTGTTTTTTGTCACATGTACTCATGAAATCTGGTGCAAATGGCTAAGCACTTGGTTGCTAATCAAAAGACTGGCATTTCAGACACACCAGCTGCTCCACAGAAGAAAAGACCTAGTGATCTGCTTTGGTAAAGATTATCAGGTAGGAAACCCTATTAGGCATTTCTATCCTACTATTGGAGTCCTGGTGTAGCACTGTGAGCTGATGCGCTGGATTGCAAAGCCAATTTGAACCACAAGGATGGTG
>NW_006408805.1:24757-27261 GCF_000296735.1 Chrysochloris asiatica
ATAGTTGATCCAAGAATGAAGTCCTTGACAACTTCAATCTTTTCTCCATTGATAAGAATGTTGTTTATTGGTCCAGTGGTGAGGATTTTTATTTTCTTGACATTCAGATGCAATGTGTAGGGTCAGTGAAAAAGAGGGAGATCCCTCAGCAAGATGGCTCAACACAATGGCAGCAGTAATTGGCTCAAGCGTAGTAGCAATTATGAGGATAGCACTGGACCAAGCAATGCACATAAGGTTACTATGGGTTGGTACCAACTCAACAACAAATAGCAACAATAATAACTCTGTCTTGAACGATAGCTATGAATCAGAATCAACTCAATGGCATAAAAAAGCAATAGTAAACAATTACATTAGGGGACAAAGATAAAACAGATCTGTTTTGTTGGTGACACTTAAACTGATAAAACCTAAACCAAATTTGTAATGGAGTTGTAATGGAATCAATTCTGGTGCATGGAAACCCTATGAGTATCAGAGTATTACTGTGCTCCATAAGGTTTTCAATAACTGATTTTTGGAAGTAGATCACCAGACCTTCTTCTCTGGAGCTTCTCGGTTGACTCAAACTGCAAACCTTTTGGTTAGCAACTGAGTGCTTAACTGCTTGAACAGTCCAGGGACTCCTTTAACTAGACCAGACCAGATACTACAATAACAAGTGGTTGGGAAAAAGTACAAATTTATAAAAGTTAATAAATTTGAAAATGTATTTATCTTGTGCCTTAGTTATAATAATCCACTATAACAAGATCCCATAGGCAAAATAGTAAATAAAAAGTGTGGGCAAGGTAAAATAGAATAATTAAGATGTATTATTATATTGACCTTGATGGTTGGTGGTGGTTGTGTGCCATCAAGTTGGTTCTGACTCATGTGACCATGTATAGGATTTTCAAGGCTGTAAAGCTTTATGGGAGCAGAAATCTTCATCTTTCATCAAGGAACGACTGATAGATTTGAACTGCTGGCTTTGCAGTTAGCAGCCCATTTCATAACCCACTATGCATCCAGGACTCCTTATTGGCTTTAGCATTTTTCTATTCTTTATTTTCTCCCCAATTGCAGTTTTATTATTTTATCTGACTTTTACAGTAAAACTATATATATATATATATATATATATATACACATTTATAACCTTATAATTGATAGTGACAGTTTTGGTAAGCTTTATCAGAAATTTGTTGTTGTTAAGTGCTCTCCAGTCAGTTCAGACTCATAGCAACACTATATAGGATTTCTAAGGAGCAACTGGTGGGGTTGAACTGCTGACTTTGTGGTTCACAGTCCACTGCTGATCATACAGAGTCACACCAGAAGTCCTTATCAGAAATAAAATCTCAAATTCTAAGTAGCTACTGAGATACTTTCCTTCCCACAAAATTGTTCAGGCTTTTGAAATATTTAATCAGAGTCTTAATTCAAATCTACTTAGGATCTTCAAGAAATGATGCTGTATCACAAACTGTAAAAGAATGAAGTTGGACCCTTACTTCAAATTAATAAGAAAACTGAAAGTGGATCAAAGACCGAAATATAAGAACAAAACACAAAACCCTTAGAAGAAAGCACAGGGGTAAAGCTCCTGGACTTAATTTTTTACAACAGATTCCTAGATATGACACCAAAAGCATGAGTAACAAAAGGCAAAATAGATAAATCAGACTTTATCAAAATTAAAACTTTTGTGCCTCAAAGGAATGTTTCAACAAAGTGAAGAGACAATGTACAGAATAGAGAAACCTATATGGAGGCCATATATCTGGTAAGGGTTTAATATCCAGAATATTTAAAGAATGACCACAATACAACTACAAAATGACAAACAATCCAATTTAAAAATTATGAATAGACATTTCAGCAAAGAAGATATAAAAAAATTTTAATAAGCACATGAAAAGATGCTCAATGTCATTAGTTACTGGGAAAATGTAAATCAAAATCACAGTGAGATACCACTTCACCCCCATTAGGATATCTATGATCAGGAAAAAAAAAAATGTTCATATGATGTTATTGTTGTTGTTAAGTGCCTTCAAGTCAGTTCTGACTTCTAGAAACCCTGTATAGGGTTTCCAAGGAACTGCTGCTGAGTTCGAACTGCCGACCTTGGGGTTCAAAGTAACCTCGTGGTCAAGTCCTTATCCTATGTTGATTGTTGTTGTTGTTGTTAAATGCCTTCGAGTGGTTCCTACTCATAGCCACCCTGTATGGGGTGTCCAAGGAGTGGCTGATGAATTTGAACCGCCAACATTGCAGTTCAGTGCATTATCTCACACTGCCACACCAGGACTGCATCCTATGCTGGTAGGAATATAAAATGGTGCAAACACTGTAAAATACTTTAGTAGTTCCTCAGAAAGGTAAACATAAAATTACCATATGCCTTAAAACTTCACTTCTAAGTGAACACTCAGAATCAGTGAAAGCTAGAACTCTAGATTTGTGCATTAATATTTATTTATTGTCAATAATATTATTCACAGTAGTCAACAGAT
>NW_006408805.1:41534-42846 GCF_000296735.1 Chrysochloris asiatica
GCCAGTCTTCTTGTTTTTCTGTTTTTCTCTGCAGGCCTTTCCTTTCAAGGTATATCTGTAGTTCTCTCAGCAGTTATATATGGCTCTGCATATCTTTACGAAGGCAAGTGTACTGACTCTGAAGTTTCTGGTTAGGGCTCAGGTTTTCACTTAAGTCCCTATACTCTATACAAAGACTTTTTGTTGTTGTTAAATGCTGTCGAGTCGGTTCTAACTCATAGTGACCTAGTAGAGGGTTTTCAAGGAATGACTGGTGAGTTTGAACTCCCGACTTGTAGTTCAAACCGACCTTGATGTTGAGTGCTTATTCTATGGTGCCACACCTGGACTCCGTACATAGGCTACTGGTTGAAAATAAAGTTTGTTCCTTATGGTGGTTGGTGGTGGTTATATGCCATGGAGTCAGTTCTGACTCATAGCGATCCTGCATAGGGCTTCCCAGGCTATAAATCTTAACAGGAACAGAATGCTTCATCTTTATCCAGTGGAATGGCTGGTAGTTTTAAACTGCTGACCTTGAGGTTATCAGCCCAATTTGTAAAAACAAATTTGCTGTCCTGGTGTGACTCTGTAGGTTAATGTGTTGCACTACAAAGTCGGTTTGAACTGCAAGGTCAACAGTTATATACAGGGTCGCTATGGGTTGGAATTGACTGGATGGTGCTCAACAACAACAACAATCAAGTATAGGACTTGATGGCACTTAACGACAACAAGTGTTGCAAAGTAGACCAACAGGTGCGATGGAAATCAATATGGTTATTATAAGTAAACCTGCCTTCAGCTTATGCTTGATTGTTGTTATTAAGTGCTGTGGAGTCAATTCTTACTCATAGCTACTCTGTACAGACTTTCCAAGGAGCAGCTGGTGGATTTGAATGCTGACTTTGTGGTTATCAGTCCAGTGCTTATCCTACAGCACCATAACAGGACTCTACCAGATAGGAGAAACATTCAAAATCCATAGTACAGTCAGATAAACATAATTCTTAGCTCATTTTAAACATTCAAGTTTAATCTTGTCTTCTCCACCCCTTGACTGTCTCTCCATTTATGCGCATATGGCATCGAACTCTGGCAGAATGGATCCAGTAGACTCAGGCCTCCTAACAGTCATCTTGTTGAACCATTTTGTTTATCAAATATAAGTTAAGGTTAAGTGCTATCAAGTTGTTCAGACACATTAACAACCCTGCATAGGATTTCCAAGGCTGTAAATCTTTCTGGAAGCAGAAATCCTCATCTTTCTCTCAGGAGTACTCAGTGGGCTCAAACCACTGATCTTGTGGTTAGCAGTCTAGTACTTATCCTA
>NW_006408805.1:43736-44763 GCF_000296735.1 Chrysochloris asiatica
TGCAAAGTTGATTTGAACCACAAGGTTGGCAGTTCAAACTCACCAGCCATTCCTCAGAAACCCTAGGAGTTTGCTAGGAGTCAAACTGATTCAACAGCACTTAACAACAACAACATAATATCCATATACTCAAAACAGGTTTTCTTTTCTCCCTTCTAATACCACATACACAATCAATGTTTAGGTTATAGGCACACTGAGCTTTTACATATATTTCTGTATCTTTGAAACCACTAAACTATAAGAAATAACTCTGGAAATGTCAAATATTGATGTCAATTAAGTAAAATGTATTTTTACTTTGTTACTATAAATTAGATATCAAAGCTACTCAAACTTAGTGATAACACAATTTTGACTCTAAAGTGGAGAATTTTAATTCCAATATTTGAAAAAGAAAATAACATTTATGAGAAAAGATCACTAAAACTCAGTTAAAATATAGATTTGTTTTTGTTGAAAAACAATGGGGAAATGCTTCACCATTTAAAATTACTTATAAAACTGTACTTAAAAGTGCTTGATACAGAAACAAATAGCCAAGAGATTCTGATTTTTTAAATTTCCTAGGTAGGGATCATAGCAAATGTTAATCATTTTTATTGAATTCTTACTACTTCTTAGTTTTTATCTCCAGTTCTATTTACTAGATGCTTTTCCCGTATTTTATAAATGAGATTGAGAGAACACTTCCCCAAGGTCACTGTTAACTTTCATCTTTCCTTTAGCAGGAAAATATATGCCTAAATTACCAGGAGGAGCATATGAATTCTGCCATACAGGGTCTTTAATGAGATGGATAGATATGCCAATGTAAGTGGAAAAGTCTGTCTTCAAATTTATATGTAATCAGAAAGAATCACCTTTCTGGAATTTCTGATAGAAATAAGTGTAAGGAAAATCTCATTCATATCTTTGTCTAGCATTGCAAGTGATATCATTAACTCCTTTATACTTACCAGCATTCCAACCTGCATTGAACAATCACCTTAGCCTGCCTTCAACATAATTTTCCAGGAGGACTGGT
>NW_006408805.1:45343-45939 GCF_000296735.1 Chrysochloris asiatica
GCCACCAGCACATATCCTTTCTCTTTCCATGAGTCTAGAGTCCTAAACTGTTCTTCTTGTAGCGTCTTATACAAATGGATTCTGAATCCCTCTCTGATGCTTCATTTCATGATGATTTTGCTTAATTTACTAAGAACTATTTATGCTGAGTTGTGAAATGGTTGATGCACTTGGTTGATAACTAAAAGGTTGGGTATTCCAATCCATCCAGAAGCACTCTGAAGAAAAATATGGAAAACATTAGCCATTGATAAGCTTGTATAGCTCTCTGGCACACATGAGTTGAATTTACTCCAAGGAAACTTGTTTTTGGTTTTGGGTTGAAAATAAAAACTGTAACGTGTAAAAAGGAAAAATATAAAACTGGCAACTGCTGGCCAGGCTATTTAATAAGATGCAGACTTGAGCAGGACTATCCCAAGAATCTGGCAAACTCATATACAAATTGTGAGTACTTGTAGAGCCAAATGGTTATTTGCCTTCTTGCTTTGCTAAACTGAACATTAAATTTAGTAGATTTTAAAAATACGTTTACCATGAATTCTACAATATTGACCTATCCACTATTCCTCCTCTGGGTAATCCATATTATATTA
>NW_006408805.1:47754-49074 GCF_000296735.1 Chrysochloris asiatica
TCTTTTCTTTTTCTCTTATTTGACCAGTTTAGTTCTGAAAGAGTGTATACTAACCCCTTACACAGTAATTGGTTTTCTTTTTCTCAAGTTCTGTTTGTATTTTAGGAATAATTTGCTCTGTGTATTTGCTAACTCCTTTGTTTTGTTGTTGTTAAGTGCCATTGAGTTGGTTGTTACTCATGAGACCCCATACTGGGTTTCTGAAGAGTGGCTGGTGGGTTTGAATGGCCAACCTTGCAGTTAGCAATCTAGTGTTTATCCTACAGCACCACCCCAGGACTCCACACTCATTTGTTTAGTGTGTAATATTTTGCTATACTTTCTGTGGGTTATTAGTACTGCCTTTGCTGTTACATGTTTGTGTATTATTATGACATGCCTTTCATTATTATATATCTCCATTACATCTAAAAATCATGAGTCCTCCTTTATTAAATATTAACTTTGTAAACCTTCCTTTCTTTTCATTTTATTTTACAGATTTAATTATCTTTGAGTTTGTCCATTTAATTTCAATATCATGTTGTGCATTTTAGATGTGACTCATATAAAGAATATTTACCTGGATTGTGCTTTTTTTTATTTTCTAAAACTTATTAGACTGTTTCTCTTTCAATAAGGGAATTCAATACCTATTGACCCTTCTTGGGACCACAGGTACTCAAAAGACAAAAGTTCCTCCTGTCAAACCCCCTCCATGGGATGCAAGGTGTCTGTGATGATGAGACATTGACTTCTTTTTTGACTCACCTTGTGCTTTCAGTGGAGGCAAGGAAATGGATCTGTGTCCTTGAGGACTTGTGGACCTCATAAACTCTGGGCCTACCTTGACTTTTTGACTCAGGAAGGAGATCCAGAATGAAGGCAGACATCCTGGTGTGGCACTGTGGGTTAATGCACCAGACTGCAAAGCTGTATGAACTGCAAGGTTGGCAGTTCAAGCTCACCAGCTAGCTGCTCTTTGGAAACCCTATACAGGGTCACTATAGGTCGGAACCAACTTGATGGCACTTAACAACAACAACAAGTGGTGATTAAAGTCATTGGAATAGATGAGTTATGTAGGTAGAATACGTAGCATATGTAGGAAATTATGGACACTGGTAAGTGGAACTGTGTGTAGGTTAGACTATTAACCACAAGTCAGCTTTTCAACAACATCAGTTGCTTCTGGGGGAAAAATGAGTTTGTATGCTCCCATAAAGATTTACAGCTTTGAAAACCCTATATAGAGTTGCTATGAGTTGAAATTGTCTGTCAGTTTATCATACTATGATGAGTTATGTGCTGTGGTGCTGCTAGAAGTTATGCTACCAGTAC
>NW_006408805.1:49574-54508 GCF_000296735.1 Chrysochloris asiatica
ACATCTTTGCTCTTCAGCACTTTAAAGAGGTCTTGGGAAGCAGATTTGACTAGTGCAATATGTCACTTGGTTTCTTGACTACTGCTTCCTTGAGTGTTGATGGTGAATCCAAGCAAAATGAAGTCTGATAATTTCAATCTTTCTCCATTTATCATGATGCAATTTATTAGTCCAGTGGCGAGGACTTTTGTTTCCTTTGCATTGAGGTGCAACCCATACCAAAGGCTAAGGTCTTTTGATCTTCATCAATAAGTATTCTTTGCTTTCAGCAAGCAAGGTTGTATTATCTGTATATTGCAGGTTGTTATTGAGTCTTCCTCCAATCCTGATGCCATGTTCTTCTTCATATATTCCAGCTTCTTAGATTATTTTATTAGCACACAGATTGAATACGTATAGTGAAATAAGGGTTGGCCACTGAAAACCTTTTGAATAGCAATGGAACACTATCTGATATAGTGAAGAAAGATATTCCCTCAGGTTGGAAGAGCTGCCTCATCAAAGTGGGGTTTATCTTAATGACGTGGATGAAGCAAACCTATCATGACCTTAATTTGCTGGTGGGATACAAACTCAGAAGGAAATGAAACAGTTTCAAATATCCATTAATAATTGGAACACAAAATGTAGGAAGTGTGAATTGAGGATAATTGGATAGGTTGGTATTGATCATTTTGAATTGGACAATCATATGGTTTACTATACTTGGAATGACAAACTGAAGAGGAAAGTTGTTACATTCATTATCAAAAAGAGCATCTCAAGATCTATCTTGAAGTACAATGCTGTCTGTAATAGGACAATATTCAATCATGTACCTATAAGGAAGACAAATTAGTACCATTATTATTCAAATTCAAGCACCAATAAATAATCAGTGATGATGAAATTGAAGAATACTAACAACTTCTTCAGTCTGAAATTGATCAAACATGCAATTAAGATGTACTGATAATTAGTGTTGATTGAAATGAGAAAGCTGGAAACTAAGAGAAAGAACTGGTGTTTGGAAAATATGGCCTTGGTGATAGCAATGATACTGGAGATCACATGATAGAATTTTGCAAGACCAATGACTTATTTGCAAGACCAATGGCTTAGTCTAAGGACTAAAAAATATCTTTTTTCAACAACCTAAAGACTGTACAGGTGGACCTCACCAGATGGAGTACAGAGAAATGAAACTGACTAAATATGTTGGAAGAGACATGGAAAAGCTCCATTATCACCAGTCAAAACATGATCAGGGGTCTACTGAGCAACGGGCCATCAAGTTCAGGCTGAAGCTGAAGAAAATTAAAACAAAGTCACAAGAGACAAAATATAGCCTTTTATATGTCCCATCTGAATTTAGAGTCCATCTAAAGAAAAGATTTGATCATTAGACACTAATAACTGAATACAACAAGAGTTGAGTTGTGGTATTATATAAGAACATCATACATGAAGAAAGCAAAAGTTATCAAAAGGATAGGAAAAAATGAAAAGACCAAAATGAATGTCAGAAGAGACTGAAATTTGCTTTTGAATGCAAAAATGCTAAAGCAATAAGAAATGATGAAGTTAAAGATATGAATAGAACATTTCAAGGGGTAGCTTGGGAAGATAAAGTAAAGTATTATAATGAAATCTGCAAAGATCTGTAGCTAAAAAACCAAAAGGGAAGAACACACTCAGCATTTCTCAAGCTCAAAAAAACTGAAGGAAAAAAATTCAAACCTTGAGTTGCAATATTGAAGGATTCTATGGGGAAAATGTTGAATGACACAGGAAACATCAAAAGAAAGTGGAAGGAATGCACAGTAACTGAACCAGAAAAGAATTGTTGATGTTCAGTCATTTCAATAGATAACAGATGACCAAGAACAGATGGTATTGAAGGAAGAAGTAAAACCTGCATTGTAGATAATGGTGAAAAAGCACACTCCAGGAATTAACAAAGTACAACTTGAAATGTTTCAACAAGCTGATGCAGTGCTGGAGGATTTCCTCATCTATGCCAAGAAATTTGGAAAGCATATACCTGGCCATTCAATTAGAAGAAATCCATATTTGTGCATGTTCCAAAGAAAGGTAAGCCAATGGCATGCAGAAATTATTAAAAAATATCATTAATATCAGTGAAAAAGAGGAAGGCCCTCAATAAGATGGATTGACATAGTGGCAGCAACAATCGGCTCAAACATAACATTATTTATGAGGGTGGTATAGGTTCAGGTAGTGTTTATTCCTGTTATGTACACAGTTGCTATGAGCCAGAACCATCTGGTTAGCACTTAACAATAACACAGCATGTGCTGGGATCCACTGGATAAAAGTGGGTGTGGTTTGGGGTTTATGAACATTTGTAGTCCAAAACTAAAGAATTATTGCCTTCAAGTGAGAGACCACATCATTTGTCTCTCAGTTTGTGGTATTGTGGTAGTTTACATATTGCTGCAACAAGCTATGCCATTGGTATTTTAAATACCAGCATGTTCATCTATAATAGACAGGTTTCTGAAGAGCTTCCAGATTAAGACAGGTGATTGTATCTCCTTATTAACTAGGAGAGACAGGCTATTGTGAATGGTTAGTCACTGAAAACCTTAATAGCAACAGAACACTGTCTGATACAGTGCCAAAGGTGTGCCCTTCAGGTTTGAAGGCACTCAAAATACATTAGGGGAAGTGATTGTTCATTAAAGTAGAGTTGATTTTAATGACTTGGATGGATCAAAACTTTTGGGAAACTTCATTTGCTGATGGGCATAAGTAAAACCAAGAAGAAGCAGCTGCAAACATCCATTAATAATCAGAACATGAAATGCATGAAGTATGAATCTAAGAAAATTGGAAGTCATCAGAAATGAAATGTAATACTTAAAGACTGATATCCTAAGCATTAGAAAATTAAAATGGAACCAATATTAACTATTCTGAATTGAACAATCGTATTGTTTACTATATTGAAAATGACAAACTGCAGAGGAGTGATATTGCTTTCATCATTAAAAAGACCATTTCAAGATCTATCTTGAAGTACAATGTTGTCTGTGATAGGACAATATCCATATACCTACAAGGAAGATAAGTTAATACCACTAAAGACACTGATGATGAAAATGGTGAATTCTATCAACTTCTTCAGTCTGAAATTCATCAAACATCATTCAAGATGCATTGAAAATTACTGGTGAGTGGAATGTGAAAGTTAGAAATAAAGAGGAAAGATCAGTAATTGGAAAATATGGCCTTGGGGGTAAAATGATGCTGGAGATCACATTATAGCCAAAATAAAACCTTTACTATAGCCCACCTAAATTTAGAAACCATCTCAAGAACAGATCTGATGCACTAGGCACTAATGACCATGATGCTTTTAATCACCTCACATTCATGTGAAAGTTGGGCAATGAATAAGAAAGATCATAGAAGAACTGATATATTTTAATTATGGTTTTAACAAAGAATATTAAAAGTATCATGGATTGTCAGAAGAACAAACAAATCTTTCTTGGAAGGAATACAACTAGAGTGCTCCTTAGAGGAAAGGATGGTGAGACTTCATCTCTTAAACTTTGGTCATGTTGTCACAAGGGACCAGTCCCTGAAGAAAGACATCATGCTTGGTAAAGTGGTTGTTGTTGTTTTGAAGTGCCATTGAGTCGATTCTGACCCATAGTGACCCTGTACAGGGTTTCCAAGGAGCAGCTGGATAGCTTGAACCACCGAACTTGCAGTTCAAATGACTTTGCAGTCTGACGCATTAGCCCACAGCACCACGCCAGGACTTTTATAAAGTGGAGTGTCAGTGAAAAAGAGCAAGACCCCTAAGAGATGTTTTGATACAGTGGCAGCAACAGTTGGCTGAAACATAAAAACAATTGTGAAGATGGTGTAGGACTGGGCTTTCTGTTGTGCATAGGATCTCTATGATTCAGAATTGACTTGACCACACCTAAGAACACAACAACATGTAGGAGACACAGGTTCTATTCCAACTAATACACTTCATGTACAGCAATAAAAATTTTGTAAGTTTATACTGCTTGCTGCTTTGATTCTGAACAGGCTTCAGTGAAGCTTTCAGACTAAGTTGGACTATGAACATAGGCCTTGTGATTCACTTCTACAAACCAGGCAATGAAAACCCTATGAATGATAATGGTCATATCCATAACTGATAATGGAGATGATTTAGGACCAGGTAGCTTCTATGAAATAAAAGGAGAAGAAAACCAGATGGAAGCGATTTGTGGTTTGGATGAGAGTGAAATGTGGAGATAGCAACTATCTCAACTCTTGTAGTTGTTGTTTTTAAGTGCCATCTAGTTGGTTCTGACTCTTAGCAGCCCTGTATAGAGTTTCCAAGGAGCGAGTGGTGAGTTTGAAGCACTGACCTTGTGGTTCCAAACAAACTTGCAGTCCAGTACTTATCCTATAGCACTCAATATCCCACAACATGAAGCCACTCCTCCTTATTATGATACCTTTCTAGGATTCACCCCTGCCTGCCCCTCACCCCTAGGAAGCACTCTGGAATATTCCCTTTTTATCAGCCCTTCACACTTCTATTTCCTTATACTATATTCTCTCCTTGAAATGGTCTTAATCTATCTCTTCCTGGACACGTTCCACACTGTTATTTGGATCACAAAAAAAAAAAAAAATCAGCCTAATCAATATTGAAACAGAAAATCCATATTTTACTTTAATATGATGTAATTCAGCCCATAGAACTAGAAGAAGTCAGGAAAGTACTACAGGAACAATCAAATAAGATAGATACAGCACTGGAAACAATTCAAAACCTACAGAAAGAAGCCCAAATAATCAATAATTTGTTGTTGTTGTTGTTAAGTGCTATCGAGTCGGGTCCAACCCATAGCGACCCTGTACAGGGTTTCCGAGGGTGTAAATCTTTACAGGAGTAGAAAGCCTCATCTTTCTCC
>NW_006408805.1:55948-57315 GCF_000296735.1 Chrysochloris asiatica
ATACCAAAACCAGGGAAGGACATCACTAAGAAAGAAAATTATAGACCAATATCCCTCATGAACATAGATGCAAAAAATTCTCAACAAAATCCTAGCCAACAGGATCCAGCAGCACATAAAAAAGATAATGTATCATGATCAAGTGGAATTCATATCAGGGATGCAAGGATGGTTCGACATTAGAAAAACGATCAATGTTATCCAACATATAAATAGGGGGGGGGGGGAAGAACCCCATGATCATATCAATCGATGCAAAAAAGACATTTGACAAAATCCAACATCCATTCTTGATAAAAACACTCAACAAAGTAGGAATTGAAGGGAAATTCCTCAACATAATTAAGAGCATATATACAAAAACAACAACCTACATTACTCTCAATGGAGAGAAGCTGAAAGCCTTCCCTCTGCAAGCAAGAACCAGACAAGGATGCCCTTTGTCACCACTCCTATTCAATACTGTTTTGGAAGTCTTAGCAAGAGCTATATGGCAAGACAGGGAAATTAAAGGCATGCAAATTGGCAAAGAGGAAGTACAACTGCCGGGGACCAGCCTCGACATATTATTAGGAAGCTCTCGAAGGGAAATGTGGAGTTGGCGAAATGAATTACATGGAGTCAGTGGGTCGTTTTGAGTCTCAGGTAGATGATGGTGATGATGACTCTCTCTTTACTTAAAAATTTTTGCTTCTTATATAACATTTAGAATATACTATGATCTCACAACAGTCACGTACAAGCAGTTACAAATCAATCAAATATTAATTCTTACATCAAAGGTACAAGAGGAACACAAGGTCATCAAACATTTCTGCGTCTCTATACTCCTTAGCTACCTTGATAACGTCTGCCTTCTGTTAGTGATTTTGCTTTTCTCTAATCCTCCCTAAAATGTCTAGTTTGGCGTTGATTTGTTTTTCTCTAATCCTCTTTAAAATGTCAGGTTAATTTTAAACAAAGTTCTACATCTTAACTTCTAACTTTACCAACATCTATTACTTTCTATAGATTCATTAATTACAATTCACAATCAAAAACATAATTCTTACTATAACTGGTCATACATATAATTGATTTAACAATAAAAACAAGAATATAAAAGTACCCTAAAGTTTCATAGTTAAGAACCAAGCAGTAATTTTCTTATACCAACAATTTCTCAAAACCTCTAATCAAATTTTTACTTCTGTTCTTAAGCTTCCACTGCTCTTGACTGTTTCTAATCTGTTTTCTAAAGACCTTAATGTCCTTGACTGAAACTACATGGAATGTTACTTACAATCTTAAGCTTAAATTGCTAAAACTTGAGCTAGTGTGGTTATCTCTAATGTTAAAACTTATTGTTAATGTAAAAAACAATTTTT
>NW_006408805.1:59030-70856 GCF_000296735.1 Chrysochloris asiatica
TGATCCAGCAATTCCTCTACTTGGTATTTACCCACAAGAAATACGAGCCATAACACAAGTAGATATATGCACACCAATGTTTATAGGACTATTTATAATAGCAAAAAGATGGAGACAGCCAAAGTGCCCATCAACTGAAGAATGGATAAACAAAATGTGGTATACACACAATGGAATATTATGCTACCTTGAAGAATAACAAGGAAGCAGCAAGCCCCTGCATAACATGGATGAACCTTGAGGACATTATGTTGAGTGAAATTAGTCAGTCAAAAAAAGAGAAATACTGCATAAGACCACTACTGTAAAAGACTAAGAAAAATAACCCATACTAAATGGGGGGAGGGGATTCTTTGCTGATTACTGGGATGTAGGGGATGGGGTAAGGTGAAGGAGGGGAAGGTGGACCACAGGGTAGGGAATAGACACAGGATCATTTGGGTGCTAGGGAGAGGGGGTAATATACAATAAGGGGAGGGGATGGAAGAACAAAGGGGATGGAAAAACAATTAGGCAGGTTTGCTTGGGGTAAGTGAGATGGAGGTACATAATGATGTATGCATAACCTTGGAACAACAGGGCTCTGGGATACAGGAATTGAGACATGGTTGGAATGGCTAAAAGGGGGGAAATAATGTTAAGATGCTTGGCTGTCTTTTGAATATTGGTTTCCCTGACATACCACTATAAAATAGACAATGTAGGGGGAGAGAAAGGAATAACCAGAAACGTCATCATATAAAGCTTGTAAGTCCGTCTTCTGCCTATAACCGATTGGAATACCTAAAATGGGGCTACAACATGCCTAGCAAAGGAGGCTTCCTGCGGAGCCTCTGCATTACATAAGACCAAAGGTGGAATCCTGAACAGTATCCAGAATCTTCAGAGAAGGGAAATTTCCACTTGAAAGGACAAGAAGACCAGCCTGGAGCGGCTAGAAGAACAGAAGATACTTCTTGAAGGAAAGAGTGACAGGAAAAATACAAAACAATAACAGCAGTTTCACCGATTACTACAAGAACAAGCAAGTTGCTCCTCCAGGATATATCAAGACAAGTGGTCGTGTCCCTTCAGGGCAAACCCCCTTCTATGACTAAAACTCAATGATAATACACGAGCAGATATGTGGTCTGATTTGTGACCACGTTCATCACCAATAAGGGGAAGTGAGGGAAAAACAGTAACGAAGCTGCAAGCTAAGCCCTATAACATTCAATAGACTCCTGTGAACCCGGGTGGAGACCTGGTTAGCCAGCAGTGTGGCAAGACCTTTGGACTCTTGGGCCCAGAGTCAGTGACATAGCCACAGAGGACTAGAGTGGAGAGTGAAACATGCAGCTGATAAGAAGAGAGGGCAGATGCACAAGAACACCCACACTTGCAGATAATACCCACTTGGCCTGGTTTCAATGGCTGCATGATCAGAGTTCACCTAGAAGAAGAAAGAAGAGGAAAAAAAAGAGTAATCTGATACATTTTTATGAACTTAACCTATACCTATGGATGCAGTAGCTCAAAAGAGGGAACAAATCTTTATAGCGAGGATTATTCCCACTCCCTCCATACACAGAGTAGACAGGGATGGGCAACTTGGAAATTGGATATCCAAAATGAGTGGGTGGGGAGGGGGCTACAAAGGCAAGAAGTGACTGGCTTACAAGCTTTCAAGAGGGAACCTAGAGCCAGAGGGCATGGATAAAGTAGAGTCTGCACTAAGTAGTATCCAATCTGTCTAGGCAGGGCTGATGAAAGGAGATGTGTCTAGGTCTCTTGTGATACAATAGTGAATAATTGTTATCAGGACTGATTGTTAGGGTTGGAAATGTAAAGGTAGGCATTGTGTAGCAAAAGGAGGGTGATTAACTTTGTAGTCTAGTATCAAAGGTTCCTGGGACCATTAAGGGCGAAGAGCGGATAGCAAGACCCTACCTAGAGAAGCAGTGACGCCAGAGATGGAGGCAGAGATGATGATGTTGAGATATGGAGTGGCTGGGGACTTTAGACCCATAGATAGAGAGGGGCTGTGTGCTGGTGACCGGGGAGCAGGCTTGCAGGGTATACCCTTTGGTTAGTTGATGATGCATGAAGGGGATTGTAACAATTGTAATGAAATGATATACAGTAGGATGAATGTAAAGCTAATGTTCTCCCATGTAAACTAAAACATAATTCACAATAAAACATTTTTTTAAAGTGTATTTCTGTACTTTTCTTCTAATACACGTTTATTTATTTATATTAAATACATCTGTAAGCCATGGTCCAAAACAGATCTCTGACCTCCAAGATAAATGTTAACCAATTCCTAACAGTGGTTATTCATTGATTGCTTAAGTCCTAAGAAATATGCTCATTACTCCCTTCCCAGGATCCTCATTCTGATGGAACCTGCCTTTCTATCCCACTTCATTATAATGTCTTAATTTCTGTGTTTCTCAAGAGCAGAGCTATTGAGGTTGAGAGGAAATCTGAGCACTCAAGAGGTTCATGTCTAATTATGTAAAAAGATTTTTAGAAATGAAATGAGACTCTAAGAATAATTATATGGAAAAATTAGTATTCATAAAAGTACAGATAAGAATATAATGCACTTTTTTTTTTACCCAGAAGAAAAAGAATTTTATTTTATAATATTTGCTTCAATATATTATAATAAATGAGATAAAATATCTTTGATAAAGTTTAAATTCCCTTCGTCTTAGAGACCTAAATATAGTATGTAATCCCTAAATTCACGATTTGTAGTTTTATACATGTACAATCAAATACAATGCTGCTGTGTCTTTCTGCTTTAGATTTTATTTAAATTTTTAAAATTATATCTTATTGAGTTTTTGGTGAAAGTTCACACAAGTTATGCTTCCATTTAACAATTTTTGCACAAAGTGTTGAGTGAGAATAGTTACATCATAGTGTAAGATTCTCTTTGTGTTCTGTTTGTTCCCTTTTCACTACTCTAGTTTCCCTGTCCCCTTATCTTTGTTTTTCAGTAAATGTTTCATTTTTGTCTCATGTTGATAGTTTTTAATACAGCACTGATTTTATGGATAATAGTCCTCGTGTGGCATTGTCAGTTAATGCGCTGGACGGCAAAGTCAATTTGAACCACAAGATTGGTGGTTCAAGCTCACCAGTTGCTCCTTGGAAACCCTATACAGGGTTGCTATGGGTCAGAATTTATTTGATGACACTTAACAACAACAACAGCCTTTATTTTATATGCCACTCTGCTATTTCACTCAGAGGTAATCTCAGGGGATACACTTGGTTCTATTGTTAAAGAGTTTCTTAGGGCCATGGTGTCAAGAGTCTTTGATTCTCTACTCTTCTGATTTGTCTGGCTTTAAAAAAAAAAAAAAAAAAAAAACAGAGAGAGAGAATGTGTGTTATTCTTCATGATTGTCTCCCATTGTACCCAGGACCATCTATTGTGACCCAGGAAGAATGGCCAATTGCTGTTGGTGGTTGTTGTTGTTAATTGCTGTAGAGTTGGTCCCAACCCATAGCGACCCTATATAGGATTTCTGAGGAGTGACTGGTGAGCTTGAACTTCAATCTTGCAGTTCAAACCAACTTTGCAGTCCAGCACATTAACCCACAGTGCCGTATTTGGTGGTAGCTTGGCATCATCTAACTCTTTTGTCTCAGGTTACATGAGTTTGTAGTTCATACAGGCTGTTTCTTCTCTGAGGTTTTTGTTTCATTCTTACTCTTGTGCTCCTGGTGAATTTTTGTTGTTGTTGTTAGGTGCTGTCAAGTTGCTTCTGACAAATAGCGATCCTGGGTAGGGCTTCTAAAGAGTGGCTTGTCCCTTTGAACCAACAACCTTTCAGTTAATGCTGAATGCTTATCTTACAGTGCCACACCATAATTGGTAATGTTTAGGACATATGTACACAAAAAAGTATTTATTGCTTAATTGATATTCAAATGTGATTATTTTTGTTAGCTACTATTGAGACAACCCCAGCTCAGGTTGACCCCATGTACAAGAGAAGAAAACACTGTGCAGTGCTGCACCATCCTCACCGTCATTAGTACTCTTGAGTCCGCTGATGCAGACACTTCCAATCTCGGGCTCATCTTCCAGCACTGCATTGTACATTACTTAGTTGGGAGCCATGAGGTTTTCTTAGGCTGATTTTCAGAAGCAGATCACCAAAACTTTTTTGGAAACTTCACTGAAATGTATCTACTACGGGTGACCCTGCTGGGTATTTGCTGGTGTAACCCAGTGGCACAGCTTCCAGCATCATAACAACAAACAAGCTATCAGAGTAGAGCAAACTGACAGATGGGTGGTGGAAACCTTACTTGTAACCTGTATTTTTGTCTGCTAACCCTGGCAACCCTAGTTGTGTTGGTGTTGTTAGGTGTGAGTCAGCGAGTCGGCTCAAAATCACAGTGACCCTATGCATAACAGAACAAAACGCTACCTGGCCCTGTGCCATCCTCACAATTGTTGTGACACTTGAGACCATTGTTGATGAAACTGTGCCAATCCATCTCAGTGTGGGTGGTAAAGCCTGATCCTCTGCTTTACCAAACATGATGTCCTCCTCCAGGGATTTGTCTTTCCTGATAAGAACAAATCTGAAGTATGAGACACGAAGTCTTGCCATACTGAATTCTAAGGAACATTCTGACTGTACTTCTTCCAACACAGATTTGTTTTTCTTCTCACAATCCATGATACTTATAATATTCTTATCCACACCATAGTTCAAATTAACCAATTCTTCTATGGTCTTACTTATTCATTGTCCAACTGTCACATGCATATGAGGCTACTGAAACTACCATAGCTTGGGTCAGGCACACCTTAGTCTTCAAACTGATGATTTTTGCTCTTGGACACTTTAAAGAGATCTTGTACAGCAGATTTGCTTAATGCAATACATTGTTTGATTTCATGGTTGCTGCTTCCATGAGTGTTGATAGTGAATCCAAGCAAAATGAATTTTTAACTTCAATCTTTTCTCTGTTTAAAATTATGTTATTTATTGGTCCCATTGTGATAATTTTTGTTTTCCTTACATTGAGGTATAATCCATATTGATGACTGTGGTCTTTGCTCTTTATAAGTAAACATTTTAAGTCCTCTTCACTTCAAGCAAGCAAGGTGGCATCATCTGCATAACACACAATGTCACTGATGAGTCTTCTCCAATCCTGATGGCATGTTCTTCTTCATATAATCCAGATTCTCGGATTATTTGCTCAGTATACAGATTGAATAGTATGGCTAAAGAATACATCCCTGGCACACACCTTTCCTGATTTTAAACCATTCAGTGTCCCCTTATTCTGTTTGAATGACTGCCTCCTGGTCTAGTTACAGGTTCTTCATGAACACAATTCAGTATTCTGAAATTCCTATTCTTCACAATGCTATTCACATTTCCTTGTAGTCTGCTCAATCAAAAGCCTTTGCATAGTCCAGAAAACATATGTAAATACCTTTCAAGTATTCTCTGCTTTCAGCCAAGATACATCTGACTTCAGCAAAGATACCCTTTATTCCACATCCTCTTCTGAATCCGGTTTGAATTTCTGGAAGTTTCCTGTTGATGTACTGTTCCAACTATGTTTGAATTAACTTCAGGAAAGTTTTACTTGCATGTGATATTAATGATATGTCAGATGCTTTCTGAATTCTTTTGGGCCACCTCTCTTTGTAATGGGCACAAATATGGATCTCTCCCATTCAGTAGCTCTCTTCCAAATTTCTTAACACAGATGAGTGAGCACCCCAGTGTGTCATCAGTTTTTGAAAGATTTACATTTGTATTTGATCAATTCCTGAAGTCTTGTGTGTTTTTTTTCCCTCCAATGCCTTCAATGCAGCTTGGACTTCTTCCTTCAGTACCACTGGTTCTTGATAATATGTTACCTCTTGAAATGGTTGAACATCCACCATTTCTTTGTATGCTTTTCATCTTCTTTTGATTCTTTCTGCATGAATCAATATTTTGTCCATAGAATCTTTAGGATTGAATTGTCCCTTCAGTTCTTGAGCTTGAGAACTGCTGAGCATGTTCTTTTGGTTTTCTAACTCTGGGTCTTTGCACCTTTCATTATAATGCTTGTCATTGTCCTCTTGAGCTTCCCTTTGAAAATTTCTGTTCAGTTCTCATAAAGATACCAGTGATTATGTCTTAGCTGTCTGTTTTAAGACTCCAGATGCTACTCACTTTACTAGGATGCAGATAATGAGTTTTCATGAATTATGTCATGGAGTTATGGTGTGATGCTTTACAATAGCTGTTAACTGCAAAGTCAGTGGTTCAAAAGCACCAGTCATTCATCAGAAACTCTTTACAGGGTCCCCGAACCAGAACCGACTCAAAGCATACTGAACAGTAACAACAACATGTCAAGATAATTGACTGAGCTGTCCCATTAGACTGTGACCCTAAGCTTTTAAACCAAGAAAAACAATGCTGGGTGATTTTTGGTTATGTCTGCAGAGTATCCACATTTTTGTAGTCAATTAATATTTGTGCCTGCAGTGACCTATTTGCATATGCACAGAGCTATAGATCATAACATATTATGGATAGCTTTGTGAAGAATGGGAATTCCAGTTCACTTAATTGTGCTCATAAAGAACTTGTAAATAGTCCAAAGGCAGCTATTGCAACAATATAATGGGATACTGAATGGTTTAATATCAGTTAAGATATGCCTGAGAGTTGCATCCTTTCACCATAATTATTTATTCTGTATACTGAGCAAATAGTCTGAGAAGCAGATTATATGAAGATGAGCATCATATTAGTATTGAAGAAAGACTCATTAACAATCTTAGATATACAAATGATACCATCTTGCTTACTAGAAGTGAAGAGGACTTAAAATACTTATGAAGATCAAAGACTACAGCTTTCAGGATGGATTGCACCTTAATGTAAATAAAACAAAAGATCCTCACAACTAGAACAATAAATGATATCATGATAAATGGAGAAAAGACTGAGCTTGTCAAAGACTTCATTTTGCTTGGATCAACCATAAACACTTGTTGAAGTAGCATCAAGAAATCAAACGATGTATTGTATTAGGCAAATCTGCTGTACAAGACCTCTTCAAAGCACTGAAAAGCAAAGAGATCAGTCTGAGGACTATGGTGTGCCTGACCCAACCATGTTATTTTCAATAACCTCATATGCATGTGAAAGTTTTACAATAAATACATAAAACAATAAATGATTTGCTGCATTTCAATTATGGTATTGGTGAAGAATGTTGAAAGTAATATGCACTTCCCGAAGAACAAACATATTTGTCTTGGAAGAAGTACTCTTTAGAATGCTCCTTAGAAGCAAGAATGATGAGACTTTATCCTTCATACTGTGGACATGTTCTCAGAAGGAACCGGTCCCTGCAGAAGGGCATCATCCTTGGTAATGTGGAGGGTAAAAGAAACAAAGGAAGATCCCAAGAAGACAGATTAACACAGCTGCAGTAGTAATGAGCTCAAACATACCAATAATTGTGAGGATCGGGCAGGACTGGGTAGTGTTTCATTCAGTTGTACATAGGCTCACTAAGAGTCAGAACTGACTTTGCAGAATGTGGTGCTTTAGGATAAGCACTGGTCAATGTTGGCAGTTCAAACTCACCAGCAGCTCCTCAGAAACTGTATACAGGGTTTCCATGAGTCAGACTGATAATAAAAACAATTATAATAACAACATAGCTATGTCTAGCTTCTATCTTTTCTCATCTATGTATACACCTGTCCATACCCATATATCAATATACCTATACATAAGCACGTGTTTCGTCTTTGGCTATTCTGTACTCATCATATTCACTTTTCTTATCACAAGTAGATAATGTAATAAATGTATGATCTAAAGCAAATTCTCCCTTATCCTCCTCTTATCCTTAGTAACCAGCAATGAACATTGTCTCTATGTATATACTATCATAAGTCAAAAATAATTGCTATAAAAATCATAAAAATTTTTATTAGACAAAATCATCAAAATATAAAGCTGGTATTTCTCAACATATCATCCATCTATGTCCATAGCCTTTAGAAGGTGATGTTTCCATCTCTATATGCCTTCCCAAATAATTCTGTACTCTGATTTATACCACATCAAAATGGCAGTTTTGGTAACCTTGAGAGATGAAAAATGTGTTCCTTTTAAATGTTCTTTGAGTTTGGGGAACAAAAAATTTCTAAGGGGCAAATTAATGGCTGTTGGGTGGATGCAGTAAGGTTTCTCAATGAAATTCTCATACGACAGTCCTTGATACATTCGAAGATTGAGCAAGTGTGTTTTCCTAATAGAAAAAGATCCCTCAGTACAACTTTCCTTGCATTTTTCTCATCATTAAAGTTTTCAGTTTTCTTAAACTTATTCGTGATTAGACACTGTGATCATCCTGGACACTTAGGAGAATATCTATCAATATGACCCCTTTGGAATTCCAGAAAACAGTCATCATGTCCTTCTCAGCTGAACTCTCTACCTTGAATTTATCTGATCCAGCAGATCCCCTTGGAAAATACTGTTTTGATTGGTCCTTTATTTTTATTATTATTATTTTTTAAATGAGACTAAGACAAGCATATTACTGAGGGAATTGTCTTGTGCCATCCACAGATTGCAGAGACATGTTTAAGTATATTTTGTTTGGAATAAATCTATGCATGTATGAACTGAAACTCTAGTAGCAATACTTTGCTATTGGCTGTCATTTATCTATGTGTTCTTCTAAAAGAAAGATCATACAATATTTGTCCTTATATGCTTATCCTCTTATTTTACTTAGACCCTCTATGTTCACCCATGTTATAATATTTTTGTGGACACATCATTGATATTTATGGTTACATAATATACAGTTTGAAAGGTCAGGACATTGGGAGGAGAATAGGAAATTGTCTGGGCATCTGGGCTATGGACAGAGACAGTGGGTTGTACAGTAGGATTACTGAGCCCATGAAGAACTCTCAACTGCTTTAAAAAATGTTATGCCAGTCATCACTATCTTTGTAATCTTTGAATTCATAACCAGGGCCCAGATCTGCTCCTCCTGCATGCATGACCAAGGCAACTGTGAAGACATACAATGATGGTGTTATTGTTGTTAAGTGCCACTGAGTCAGCAACTCATAGCGAACCTATGCACAACAGAATGAAACACTGCCTGGTCCTGCACCATCCTCACAACTGATACACTGAAGCCCATTGCTGCTGCTACTGTGCCAATCCAAATCATTAGGGTTGTCTTAGGCAGGTCTTCTAGAGAAACAAAACTAATGAACTTATATATGTATATATATAAAGAGATGTTTATATCAAGGAAGTGACTTGCATTTGTAGAGCCCCAGGTCCCCAGAAGACAATGAGAGCCTTTCCCATGCATCCATTTTATTGGGAGCAGGCCAAAATCCAAAGAAAACATCCTTTGAATTGATTTACTGCTCATAGAATCATAGAATTAACTATGCCTGTATCAGATTCCATCACCATGGAAATAAGCATAACTCAACTGCTAAACTACTGGGAATCCTAGACTAGTCAAACCGACAAAGAAACTTAACTATAACAATCCATCACTTGTCAACTTGACACCTACAAACTAAATGTATGATTGTTAAATGAAAAAAATTGTAAAGTCATCCTTATGCCCAATATGATATAACTAAAGCATGTATAACTGAAAACACACTGGCCTCACTTCTAGCCTGTATTTCACAAATGAACAAAGCAACAATACTTGACGAACATATATAAAACAAAACAAAAAATATATATTCATTTAAATGTTCAATGGGCACATTCTGCAAACCAGCCTCCTACCCATAGACACAAAGTCTTAGTCCATGACCCTAGAGTCTGCAGCTGCTCTATTTCTCCATGATGCCACGGCTGCCACTGTCTCTGTTGTTGCTGCTTTTCCAGGCAGGGATCCCATGCTCCACTCATGTTCTTCCTTCTTGATGGTCCTGGGATCATCTGATCCTGAAATTAAAATAGAACTACTTCCCCTTTTTAGTTACACATGTTCTACAATTCATTTTGACAATCACAATGAATCCTACTAACAATTACTCACAATTGAAATAAAATCCTATCAGCATCATCCCCCACTCTCTTTCTCCAGACCCATCTAGAAAAGAGGAAAACTATTCAATGGAGATTCTACTTACTCCCTTGTGGTGCCTTAAATTTATATGATATGATTTTTCTATCCAAAGTCTTCTTAATTCCCACCAAGGGTTTGTTTTGTTTTTTATTGTTGTTAAGCACCACTGAGTTGGCTCCAACCCATAGCAACTCTGTATAAGGTTTCTGAGGAGTAACTGGTAAGCTTGAACCACCAGTCAGATCAAACTGACTTTGCCAAAGCTGGGATTGATTCATTTTGTCCTCCAGCTAGGTTTAAAAGGAATCATCCCAGAAGCAGAGATGAGAGATCCCAGGACCATCAAGAAGGAAGAGCATAAGTGACACATGAGATTTCAAGATGTGACATCAAGAGGCAAATCAGGAGGTGATGTCAAGAGACAGTGATATGTAGAGACAAAGGAGCTTCTGGCTCTAGGCCTATGGACTGAATAAAGTTGAGTCCCTATGGGCAGATGACTGGCTTGCAAGATATGACCATTGGGAATTCACAGACTGCCTAAAATAACTTTGTGACGTGTGTTCAAGGATGGAAGAAGTCAAGGGACCACATGGTTGACAGGTCAAAGATAAGAATGAGGTGTGCCTGAAATATGGCAGACAAGAAGAACTGCTACATCAATTGGTTTTGATCCTGAATTATACCCTGTTCACTTCCCCAGGAAACCCCATAACCATAAGTATTGTTATGAGTTTTGTGTGACCATTGCAATGGATTATCAAACCAAGATATGAAGCAGAGAGTACTGCGGGAGGAACCGTTAGTGTCAGAACAGTTAGCGTAGAAGCATGTTTGACCTTAGCTTCATAGGAATTAGCCTTGGGTTGATTTTGAGTTTGATTCTCTTTCCCCCTTGTGAAACCAGGGGAAGTCAGACATGGTCTTCACATGGTTTTAGCACCCCTTCATTCTAAAACTAAACACACCCATTAAAGCTTGTAAACCAACCATTTCATGCCTTTATAGCCCCCCATTCTTGATAGCTAATGTCTAAGTTGTCCATCCCTATCAACCCAGAGAAGACAAGCATGTTTCTTGATCGGAAGAATCTTCTGTTACAGCCGGAATTTTGAGCAACTACATCCATAACTTGTGATGCTAGGGATTAATGTGCTGGACTTCAAGGTCCATTTAAACCACATGGTCAGCAAAGATAAAGGTGTGGACATTCTTTTCTTTTGGTAGCTGTTCATTGGTCCCTTGCTGTCTGTGCACCTCCATTCTGGTGACTATAGGGGTGTCTGAGCTAGTGGACACCCCAACCCCACCCTTGGAGGGTTCTACTATGCATGCACACAGATCACCTTGAAATTTAAAGAGACAGTTTCCAATTAAAACCAAATGGTCACAGCCAGCCCTGAACTGTTTATAACTAGAAAAAAGGCCTGAATGGGGATGGTGGAGCAGAACAGACAGACAAAAAAGGAAATAGACCAAAAATTAAATCCTAAGTTATGTCAAAATTACCAACAGTAGCATCTTGAAATTTCTCAAGAAGAGTGAAAAGGAAAGCCCATTTTCTGATCACATCTACCTTGAGGCGATCAGAAAGCATAAAAAATACCAAAAATACACACCGAACTAGAGTATTAAGGTCACAGACAACCCCTGAATATGCCCAAAAAACAGAAGCAGATGACCATATCTGCACATGTCCAGAAACGAGATAAAGTG
>NW_006408805.1:73726-76642 GCF_000296735.1 Chrysochloris asiatica
TTTGTCTCTCATATTTTGAACATATTGTCAGGTGAGACCAGTCACTGGAGAAGGATATCTTGTTTGGTAAGGTGGAGGGTCAGAAAAAAAGAGGAAGATCCCCAGCATGATGGATTGGCAAAATGGCAGCATCAATGGACTCAAGCATGGCAACGATAGTGAGGTTGGCCCAGGATTGGCCAGTGTTTCATTCTGCTATGCATAAGGTTGTTATGATTCGGTACTGACTCCATGGCACCTAACAACAACAACAACAAATTCCACCCCCAGGCAAGACCTTACAAAATCCCATTTCCTACACTGCTAGCCTCTTCTAAGCTCCACCCCCTCCCAAGACCCTCATAAAAACCCTCAGCCTAAGCAGGAGGATGCTTCTGGCCCTGGTCAGCAAGCCCCTCCCATGTTTGTCTTGAATACACCTGTCCTTTCTGTTGAACCAGGCTCTCTGTCTTTTTTCTTCATTAAGTCTAATATATATAGTTTATATCAAGAAAAATAGAGAACAAGCGAGTGAGAACCTTTTTCGTGTGTTAATTTTATTGGGACAAGGCCACACCCTCAAGCAAGCATCCTTTCAATTGATTGACTGCTCATAGCCACTCATCATATACCTGTATTAGATTTCATTACCATGGGAATAAGCACATTTCAAGTGTAAAACCACTGGGAATCCTGCCTACTCAAGTTAACACAGAATCCTAACTATTACATTCCAAAGAGATGTGACCCAGCAAAATGTAGAAATCACCAAACAATATCATTTATAACACATGCAAGTAAAATGTTGCTGAAGATAATTTTTATATGGCTGCAATAGTACATTGACAGAAAACTGCCAGAAATTCAAGCCAGATTCTAAAATTTCAGATATGAAATTAGGGATACCGTTGCATATGTCAGATGAATCTTGGCTGAAAGCTGAGAACACAAAACAGGTGTTTACTTGTGCTTTATAGACAGAATATGCAAAGGCCTCAACTGTGTAGATCATGACAAGCTATAGATAATATCGCATATGACTATTTCAGAACACTTAATTGTGCTTATGAGAAACCTGTTTAAAATGGTTTAAAATCAGTAAAGGTGTGGTGACTATAGGGTTTATGATATTCCAAATGCTTGCACTATATCAAATGTCTTAAAAATAACGGTGTCTGCTTGAATTTTTTTTTTTTTTTTAATCATAGCTTGTAGCTGATGGTACAAGAAAATCAAGAGGCATAGGTTCACATTCTTGATTTTCCTTAATGAATCTAGTAGAGAAGCTGTGACTTCACAGTAGTCAATAATATCCTTTGTTAAAAGGAATTGGGAAGATCACAGTTCTATTAATTCTAGTTATTGATACCTGACTTGCTTCCCAAATAGCTTGAATTGTTTTTACCAAAACACGTTTTATTTAAGTAGGATAAAATAATTAGAAGAATCACAACAAAGGGGAAATCGGTGCATCAAGAGTTCATGAGAGAGACTTTGTACTGGGACCAATCTCTCAGCCCTTCCCTTCCCCATTGGCAGGTACCATGACACCACCCTTCACTCACCTCCCAAGTACCTCAAGTACCGGAAGGTGACCACCTGCATTTGTCTTGGATTCCCAAATTCATCTTAATTGTGTTTTACCCTGTATATCAGCCACCATAAGAAAATCCCAGCCCCCAAATCATCCTTCTCACATTCTATACTCTTACCACCTTAGAATCTGTTCATCTCAAATTCCATTCCTTCTCTCATCCCTTTAACCTTTTTACAGAGAGTTTTCTCGATGTCCCCTAAAGGGAGATTCTTTCTCCCAGAGCTCTGCCACCAATGATCCTGGAGGCAGGAAAAGTCAACTCTGCTTCTTTTTAAAATTTGTTTTAAGATAATTTTTCCTCCCATTTGCCCTAACCCCACAGCTTTGAATTTCATCAGACTAAATTACTTGTTGCCTTTTATTATTGCTGTGGGGCCACCGCTTCCACTTCTGAACTTAGTTTGTGCCTTAGTTACCTAGGGCTTCCATACCTAAAATAACACACATGGGTGTCTGCATCTATACTCAGGAAGCTTGACATAGCTGGAGAAAACCCAAACAATCATTCTGATAAGTCAGGGTAGCCCATATCCATAAACATTGAGTGGGCAAACACTGCCTGGTCACCACACTTTACTTATGTAGTTTGTTCACTCACCTGATTGCTTACAAGAATACCCTACATCTTCTCATTCCTCCTCAAACCCAACACCTCCTCCCTCATTGATGGCCTTGCTTCCTACTTCATTGACATAATTGAAGGCTTCAAATGAGAACAAATTTCTACCCTTATTTCCTCGCTTACTAGACTCTACTTCTACATGTTCTTCTTTCCTGCTGCTTCCCGCAGATGATGCCAGAGATAATCTAGTGTACAGGATGGTATGATATAATTTAATTGCAGCACTATTCAAAATAGCTAAAAGATGGAAACCAAAAAGTCCAACAAGAGATGAATTATTTCTTTTAAAATGTGGTATATAGTGTAATGGAATATTATGCTGTAATAATGAAAGGAAGTTCTGATCCATACTATAGTATGGATAAACTTTGAAAACATTATGCCAAGTGAAATGAGTGAGACACAGGAAGACAAATATTCTATGATCTCATTTATATTAAAAATATAGGATCAGAGTTTACTAGTATTTGGTGTGGTGCTGTGGAATAATGCACTAGACCACAAGGTCAATGGTTACAATTTAACAGTCACTCCTTGGAAACCCTATACATGGTCATTATAACTTGGAACTGATTAGACAACACCAAAAAAACAGGGGCAAGGAAAGAGGGAGTGATTGCTTAGGAGGCACTGAGAGTGACGGGGAAATTTGGAAATAAACAGTTGTGACAGATGCACAACATGGTGAATGTAATGACACTGAATTATACATGTAAAA
>NW_006408805.1:77237-78895 GCF_000296735.1 Chrysochloris asiatica
CTTTCCTAGGTTTGACTGGTGAACTTGAACTAACTGCACACCTTGTGGTTCAAACTGACTTAGCAATCTAGCACATTAACCCACAGTGCCACATCAGGCTAGAAGTCCAAATTCAGAGCACCGGCACTAGGGGAAGGCTCTCCCTGTGACCTCCAGAGGAAAATATTTGTCTCTTTTCAAAATCTGTGGCTCCCTGCACTCCTAGAGTTCTCCATGTGTCTTGACATCAATCTTCCCCTGGGTCTAGGAGGTTTTCAGTGCAAGGACTTCAGGTCCAAAGCACAAAGTCCATTCCCAGTATTTCTTTCTTGGTGGTAGTAGTTCACTTCAATCTCTGCTTATTTATTTAATCCTTTTTATATCACAAAGGAGATTTATTCAAGATATAACCTAATTCTGTGGATTGCATCCTTCTTTATGAACATAATTGCCTCTAATCCTGCCTTAATAACATCATAGAGGTGACCATTTACAATATGTAGGATAATTACATCAAATTGCATAATACTAAGAAGTCGACACATTTTGAGGAATCACTATTCAATTAATAACAACTACTTTATTATTTTTCATTTTTAAATGATCAAGATCCAAATTTTTATAAACACCTTTATGTAGTTATGATTGACACACAATATATTGCATATATATATAAATTATACCTTGATAAGTTTTTGCTTATTATATACAAGCTTATAAAATCAGGTTCACAATCAAAGTGAACCTGATTCCTTATATGCCTCCTCCCCAACATTTTTAAGCCATCACTGATCTGCTGTCTGTCATAACAGATAAATTTGTCTTTTCTATAGTTTTCCATAAGTTGAATTATATAGTGTATTCTCATTTTTGACAGGATTATTTTATGTATCAAAATTATTTCCGATTTTTCCATGTTTAGCATGCTTCAGTAGTTCATTTCTTTACATAGCTGAATGGTATTCCATTGTATGGATATGCTGAAAACATAATGATATGTAGGTGCTATAACATGTACTTATATGTTATTATTGTTGTGAAGTGCCATCGAGTCGGTTCTGACCCATAGTGACCCTGTATAGGGTTTCCAAGGAGCAGTTGGTGAACTTGAACTGCCGACCTTGCAATTCAAACAGCTTTACAGTCTGGCGCATTAACCCACAGTGCCACACCAGGACTCTGGTACATATATAGTCACCTGTTAATCATATATATTTATGTTGTTTGCAGCATTTATTTATTACAAATAAAGCTACTTGGAATATTTGTGAGCATGTTTTTGTGGGGACATATGTCTTCATTTCTTTTGGGTAAACAGGTAGTTGTAGAATAACTGAGAATTATGCTAGGTACAAATTTAACTTTTTAGCAAAGTGCCAGGCTAATTTTCTCCTTATCTGCAATGTATGAGAATTCCAGTTACTCCAAATCATCATTAAGCTCTTCAATTTTAACCATTCTAATAGGTATGTGTTGTTGTTGTTAAGTGTCATCAAGTTGTTTCCAACACATAACAACCCTGTATAGGGTTTCTGAGGAGCAGCTGGTGGGTTTGAATCTCTCATTTTGTGATAAGCAGTACAGTGCTTATCCTACAGTGCTACGCCAGAACTCTAGGGTTAAGGTTGTTGCTGTTAAGTGCCATTGAGTTGGTTCTGACCCATAGCAACCCTGTATAG
>NW_006408805.1:79187-80501 GCF_000296735.1 Chrysochloris asiatica
GCTCTGGTAGCATAGTGGTTATGAATTGGGCTGTGACCCGCAAAGTCAGCAGTTCGAAACTACCAGCTGTTCCGCTGGAGAAAGATGAGGCTTTCTGCTCCCGTGAAGATTTATAGCCTCGGAAACTCTGTACAGGGTCGCTATGAGTCAGAAGTGACTCCAGGGCACATAACAACAACAACAACATTACAAGAGTACAGCAATAATTAAAAACTAGGAGAGATTTTGTTTCCTTGTTTTTTCCATCTTTTAGAGTATCCAACATTCCTTGGTTTGTTGCTCTTATCTTCCATCTTCAAAGCCACCAATGACGGGTTGAGTACATTTCACATCAATTTATTCCTGCTTCCCTAGAGCTTCCAGAAAAAATCAGTTCTGCTGACATCTTTGTTTTAACAAGTGAGAACAACGTTAGTCTTAAAAATCTGTGGAACTCTAAAACAATAAACTCATGTTTCTAGTCACTAAATTTATGGTAATTTGTAACAGCAACAACCAAAAGCTAATATGAATGTTGAGAGCCACATCAAAGTCACATTTCCTGAAGGCATTGCAAAACAGGTGAGGGATTGAGAAGAAAAGCTGTGTCGAGAAAATGTTCTTTAAGAACAACTCAAATTTTAGAACTCTAAGGAAGCTCTGGTAGTGTAGTGGTTACGAATCGGGCTGCGACCGCAAGGTCAGCAGTTCGAAAGTACCAGCTGCTCCGCGGGAGAAAGATGAGGTTTCTGCTCCCGTAAAGATTTACAGCCTCGGAAACCCTGTTCAGGGTCGCTATGGGTTGGAACCGACTCCAAGGCACTTAACAACACCATGGTTTTCAAGGAGCTCTGGTAGCATAGTGGTTATGAGTCGGGCTTCCCACCTCAAGGTAAGCAGTTTGAAACTACCAGTGGTTCTGCAGGAGAAAGATGAGGCGTTCTACTCCATAAAGATTTACAGCCTTGGAAACCCTGTGCAGGGTCACTATGTCGGAACCAACTCCACGGTACTCAACAACAACAACATGGTTTCCAAGGTGAAATTTAAAATGTGCATTTTGGGTCAATTAAAACCAAACAACTGGCACTAGTGTAGGGATGTGAAATCAAGAGAAATTTAGAAGCATATGCTTTTAAATTTATAAAACACAGGAGAAATGCCTCTTTAACAAGGACGGACATCAGATGAAAATTTGACTGCATTATAGCATTGTTGTTGTTGTTGTCAGGTGCCATCGAGTCGGAACCAACTCATAGCGACCCCATGCACAGCAGAACAAAACAATGTCCGATCCTGGGCCAACCTCACTACTGCCTCCACACTTGACGCCAT
>NW_006408805.1:82091-82824 GCF_000296735.1 Chrysochloris asiatica
ATTGGTTCTTTTGGCAGTCCATGGCACTTTTAGTATTCTCCTCCAACACCACAACTCAAAGGCATCAATTCTTCTACGATCTTCCTTATTCACTAGCTATTTATATTGAGAAACTTTTTGCATGGTGAAATTACTGATTCTTATATTATTATGCATTTTGAGTAATATATAGAAATTGAGGTGTACTGACATCTTCATGTCTATATGTTAGCAAAGAATTAAAAAAATCCAATTTTTATGTCAAATCATTATCCATCTCACAGGTTATTTAGGGAAAAAAGTGAGTTCTTAATTTATTACTTTGTGAGATGCATGTAGTTCTATATAATAATCAAATGAAACATCAAAATAAATAGAAGAAAATTTTTTGAGAGATAGGAGCTCTGGTAGCGTAGTGGTTACGAATCAGGCTGCTAACCTCAGGGTCAGCACTTTGAAACTACCAGCTGTTCTGCGGGAGAAAGATGAGGCTTTCTGCTCTTGTAAAGATTTACAGCCTCGGAAACCCTGCACAGGGTTGCTATGAGTCGGAACCGACTCCACGGCACATAACAACAACAACAACAACAGCTCTTTAATAATGATAATCTGTTTCCATTCTTTCAAAATTAACACCGAATATAACCTTAAGGTCAGCGGTTCGAAACTACCAGCTGCTCCGAGGGAGAAAGATGAGGCTTTCTACTCCCGTGAAGATTTACACCCTCGGAAACCCTATACATGGTCGCTATGG
>NW_006408805.1:83040-84192 GCF_000296735.1 Chrysochloris asiatica
GGTCGGAACCGACTCGATGGCACATAACAACAACAACAACATATGGTCTGTTAGCTGTGCATTCCCCACCTCTGCTATACAGGGGTCCTATGTGTCTGAACTGACCTGATAGCACTTAACAACAACTATTTCTGCAAGGAGCCCTGGTAGCATAGTGGATTACAAGTTGGGCTGTGAACTGTAAGGTTAGCAATACAAATCTACCAGCTGCTCCACAGAAGGATGAGACTTTTCGCTCCTGTAAAGATTTGTAGCTTCAGAAACTCTATATAGGGTTGCTATGAGTCATAACCGACTCAATGACACAACCTCCACCACCATCAGTTCTTCAAGAGAAATTTCTACCAATCTGCTTCTGTAAAGACTACAGAAAACCCTATGGGGGTAGTTCTACTTTGTCACATGGGATCTCTATGAGTCAGAATTGACTTGATGGCATTCAGCAGCAACAATCTTTCCAAAAGTAGATTGCCAGACCTTTCCTCTGGGCATGAGTACCGTCACAGCATCGCACACCATTGTCTTTAATTTAGACAGAAAGTCACACTGTCCTAGTCATAAGTAACAACCCACAGCTACCAATCCCACAGAAATATCCTTTCTGACTTATGACTGCATTTTGCACATTAAGCTTATTTGACAGAATAGTCTCTATACTGTTCATTTCATGAGCCCTTTGTGTCATGTCTTTGCCTAACTGTCTCTGTTGATAAATAAATGCATATGACTGTGGCAGTGATGCAGAGCCATATAAACATCACAGCTGCTATCAGATTTAGGGAGGGAGGCGAAAGGAAAAGCAAAATATGAGAAGACATGTTGCAGATTGCAGAATGTGAGGACCGGTGTCATGGACGAAAATCCAGCACGTGGCCACGCTCAGACTTGCTGGCCAGAGACCCTGAGGGCTCAAGGAAGTAACCTCCGGACATCCCGGGTTCATTGGCTTTTATGAACTCACTGTTGGGCTAGCTCTGTATAATTCTCTTTAGTCCTATTAATTCATGCTATGCTTCGAACTCCTGTAACTGTAGCTTCTGAGAAAATGGTTTCTTATGTGCCCTTCTTAGTGTCTCCACTGTATTGGCAGTGCTTAAGGTGTTCTGGGAACAAATCTCTCTGAGGAACAAACTCTGGCCACTGGGCAAGCTC
>NW_006408805.1:88047-105654 GCF_000296735.1 Chrysochloris asiatica
TCTGATGCATTAGCCCTCAGTGCCATACCAGGACTCCAAGTTAATAAGTGGACATGTTTAAATTATTTTCAAAGTTACAATTTTAGCATCACTATAGAGTAATTAAATGAAATTGATAATGGAACTAAAAGTGTACACATTTTAATGAAATTCTTTCAAGATACTTTTATTTTGGCAGAGCTTGAGAGGAAGACTAACTGCAGAAGAAGCGAGGCTCAGCAGACTTGCAATTGGCTCACATCCCAGCCATACCTGGTGGAGGCCAGGGCTGTAATGCTATTCAGTGCATCCCATCGGGCAGCGCCTGAGCTTCCCAAAGTAGACAACTATGACCCTGCAGGTGATGCTAGTGCAGCCCCTACACCCCCCCCCATCATCATTGTTAATTTTACACAAAGCACTTTTTGAAAAAGCAGCCTTAAGGGAGAGAGCTGGGGAACTGTACTCCTGTGCAGACATCCTCTCTTCTTTGTTTTCTGAGGTCAGCAGGCCGTTTTCTTCCCCAAATTTGAATACTTCATGAGGGTTTGAGGGCCTCCAGAGACTAGGATGTGAAGATGCCCTTGGAGCTGACTCAGACAAGTGCAGAAGATATGGATTCCTATCGACCATCAATTGCCCCTTGTTGCTCAGATCTTGTGGTCCAAAGTCGACCAACTCCCCCACAGTGATTGTCATGGTTGGCCTTTCAGCTAGTGGGAAGACTTACATATCTCCAAGAAGCTGACTCGCTACCTCAACTTGGTTTGGCGGTTCAACTAAAGTGTTTAATGTGGGCGAGTACCACTCAGAGGCTGTGAGGTAATACAAGTCCTATGACTTCTTTCCCCTGACAGTGAAGAGGCCATGAGAGTCCGGAAGCAGTGTGCCTTAGATGCCTTGAGAGAATCTGAAGCTGGGAAGAGATCTTTAATGCACTTTCCCATCAGATGCTCTCCAACACTGATCCCTGCCCCTACTCTCATTTAATCAGCTGTCTGCCTGAGAGGATGTCTATATAAACATGTTGTATAATTTAAGACTTTGATTCTAGTCCCCCTTTCCCACTGACCTGAGTATTGTCAGACAATGTGTGTGTGTATGAGACAGAGACAGTGTGTGTATGCATGCAGGTTAGTTCTATTTTTTAAACATGAAGGGCCTGCAACTTTGCTCTTGAGAATGATTTTCTTATGTCCCACTTTCTGGCAATAATGATCTCTTTCTGTTTCTAGTTGTCAAAGCAAATTCTATGAATATAGACTTTTAAATCTTATACAAGTACAAGTGGGGCTTTGAGTGGTGGGTTCTTTCCCTCCACCCCACCCCCAATGATTTAAAATACTATATGATATGAAATAAAGTCATACCTATAGTTAAAACTATTGATAGGAGCCCTAGCAGCGTAGTAGATTACAAACTGGGCTGCTAACATAAGGTCAGCAGTTTGAATCTACCAGTTGCTCCTTGGGAGAAAGATAAGGCTTTCTGCTCCCATAAAGATTTATAGCCTCAGACACCCTATACAAGGTGACTATGAGTCAGAATAGACAAGGTGGCATATAACTACCACCACCACCAGTATCAAAACTGTTGTAAGGATATTTATGATGTTCATTTCTATGGAATGTGGACTACTTGAAATTTCCACTGTTTGGTCAGGTGCAGACTCCTCCCACTGTCTTCTTACCACCTAAGCTGAGAGATGTTTTAAATTCCATTTTGAATTTCCTATACTGTTTTTGCATATCTTTCTTTCTTTCTTTCTTTCCTCCTTTCTTTTTTTCTTTTTTAAGCTTTTATTGTGAATTGAGTGATAGTTTACAGGGCTGATCATCAGCCTAGCACTCAACCTATTTCTAATGGTTGCTCTAGGTATAACATTAAATATACATAATTTATTACAGTAGCTTGGGGTTCACATTTTAATGTCCTTGGTTAGTACAAACTGTTAACCTGCTCAACTGCTGTCACCCAGTAGAGCCTCAGAAGAAAGACCTGGTGATATACTTCTGAAAAAATCAGTCAATGAAAACCCCACAGAGCACAATTGTATTCTGATACACACAGTGTTGTGTATCAAACCGGTCACTGAAACCGATCCTATTCAACTAGCCGGTTGGTTGGTTGCTAAGTGAAGACACCTTACTTACATTTTGGCTCATTTATCCTGCTCATTTTATAATTGTATTTAATGTTTTCTTTACATGATTGAGACATCATGCATTGAGACATCACAAAATGTAGTAATTTTTGCTTTAATCATAAGACAATTTAGAAAACTTAAGACAAGAATTAGTCTTTCATATTTACCCATATTTTTACTCTTTCTGTTTTTCTTACTTCATTCTGATGTTACAAGTCTCCGTGTGCCATTTCCTTTTTGATTAAAAACCTTCCTCTAGCCATTGTTCAAAGTAGTTGCTGTGCTGTCCCTCTTATTGTGGGGTCACTAGCTAGGCTGGGGGTGGACCTGGAACTCATGTAGAGGAATCTGAACTTGACCTAACAAGCAAGGTTTTAGAATCTTTGACACAAGAGAAGATATAGGATGGAAGACATGTTTCACTGTGATGATTTTACTTAGGAACATTATTTTGAATGATTTAGAAAACCTAAGAAACAAACTCAAAAGATTTTGCAGTAATTTCATTAAATATTTAAGGCCTAGACCAAAGGGGGCTATGGGATAATGGGGTAAGGAAGTGACATTTTTGGCATATTCAGATAATCTAAAGGGAATAAATACAACATTTACACAATTTTGTTTCAAAAGAGATTAAGAAACCATTTCTAGCTCCCAATTGGAAGAACCCACCTACTTTAACTGTCAATTTTAAATTAATAGTGAACAATCCATGAGAAGAAACACACAGAAAGGTCATCTACAATGAACTAAGTCATGTTATTAGCAATATTTTCCTTAATTAAGGAAAATTGTCACTTTTCTTTGATGCCGGGTAAACCAGAACTCTTCACAGACAGCCTGAAGGAGGTCTTTATTGCAAAGTTGTCCAGTCAAGACTGGGGAAAGACATTGAGTGCAATCAGGGCTTGAACAAAACTCCAAGTAAGTCAACCTTGGCTTTAACTTGCTGGAAAGCATACTGCAACGTGGAGACGGAGACCAATTTACAGGCACAAGAAGTCCACAAACTCTGTGGATGGCAGAACGGTGACCTCCAGGTCTGAAAGTCATACCCTTGATAGTTTGGAACCAACCAAGAACATAGTACCCTGCAACCTCACCAGCCCTTCTTGTTGTTAAGTGCTGTCTGTCAGTTCCGACTCATAGTGACCTTGTATAGAATTTCTTAGGGGCTGGTGGTGATCTTGAACTGCCGATCTTGCAGTTCAAACCGACTTTGCAGTCCAGCGCATTAACCCACAGAGCCACATCAGGTCCTAGTTGCCCCAAAATGCCACGGACATGAAGGACGCAGAGTGCTTGGTCGGTGGATTGGGCCGGGGCCTAGGAGTTACTCTACATAGCAGGCTGCATGAGGCGGTAGAAAATAAAAGACATCCTGGGCTGCAGAAGTTAGCTGGAATGTAAGAAACAGAAGCGCCCCTTTCTTACAGGTTGTTGTTGTTGTTATGTGCCGTGGAGTCAGTTTCAACTCATACTGACCCTGTACAGAGTTTCCAAAGCTGTAAATCTTTACGGGAGCAGAAAGCCTCATTTTTTTTCCCCTCGGAACAGCTAGTAGTTTTGAACTGTTGACCCTGAGGTTAGCAGCCCGATTCGTAATCACTAGCTTTAAAAGTAAGTCTTCAAACTTCTCTGAGATGCAGAATCATAATAGATGGGATTCTTAAAATGTTAACATCATAGTAAACGGTGATTCTTTTTCCACTGAAATTCGTAGTGCTGTGCTGTTATTGTTGTTATTAAGTACCATCGAGCAGGTTCTGACTCATAGCGCCCCTTATAGGGTTTCCAAGGCTGTGAATCTTTGCCGTGCAAAAATCCTCATGTTTCTCCAGGGGATCCTGGAGCAGCTGGTGGCCTCAAACTACCAACTTTGTGGCTAGCAGCCCAGTGTTTATCTTACAGAGCCACAGCACTCCCAGTATTGCTGTGTATTTGCAGTAATCTTCTGGTTTAAGTTTGTATTTCAATGTATTAAGTCAAAACTCAGCTTCTATGAAAAAATACATGGGGAGAATTGGTCATTACCTTCTAGGATATAATGTTTAAAATTGCATAATGTAACTGATTTTTCTGGCATTTTTTTAAATAATAAAAAAATTATTCACATTATCATAAAATTGAAACCGAATTTGTATTGCCTGCATATTTTCATTTTAATTTGTGTTTTCTCATCCCTTTGTGAGTTCATTATTTCATAGTCAAGATACATTTTAAATTCATGTGGCCTATGATCTCTTACAATAGAATCAGAATGAACTCTTTTTGATTAAGATGATCTCAGGCATTATCAGCTTCTCAACCAGTGGTCAAGTCCTGAAGAAACTAATGGAGCTACTTGTTTTGAGTATCTAGCGGGGAGCCATTCTGGGCAGAATCTATTGTCACATGAATGTTTGCTGGCACAATTTCCAACATATTTATCTTGCATCTAATATCTGTATTTGTTTGGAAAAAGTCAAGACAAAATCCACAATCTCATGGCAGAAGGAACACATCTTAGATTCTTCATTGTTATCAGCTATGAACCTAACACCATGGGGGTTTAAAATTTCACCCTGCTGCATAGAAGTCTCGGAATTCAGTGGACAATAAGCTGCCTGGAAATTGTCCAGATCTTCTATATAAATGGTGTCTAGTGTCAGGTCACTTAAATTCTAAAACAATCAACTTTGTAAAATGGTAATTTATACAGGAATTTTCCAAATTGGAAGAGTTGGGGATAGTCATGTGGAGATTAACAGCTAGTACATTGAAGGTTAGAAAGCAAGCACTCAGATACAAACCCCTCTCAATCCATCACCTGGTGGGTAGTTTTGAGGGTTGGTTGTTAAGTGAGCAGGAGAGAAATGTAACAGCCTAATTGTTTACAAATTCTAACTTACTAAAGTAAAGTGAAACAAAACAACAATAAAAGCAGGGATGCGATAAAAGAAGGATAAGGAAGCCACACATGCTATTGAAGTTATTGAAATCACTCTGATTTTTCTGTGTGTTTTTTTTAAATAAAAAAAATTATTCACATTATCATAAATTTGAAACTGAATTTGTATTGCCTGCATATTTTCATTTTAATTTGTGTTATAATACAAGGGGCTTCAAAAATTCAAGGAAAAATGGAATGGAATTCTTTCATGAACTTTTTGCTGCCCCTTTGTTCAACCAAAGTAACAGGTACATTTAAAATTCCACAAGGAAAACAACATAGCCTTTTAGGTCATCTGTGTCACTGGACTCACTAAAGGAGGCTCTTAGTGCTCCCGCAGTAATTGGAATTGCATAGATCCATTCTTCTTGAATCATTTTCTCATCAGGCATTTTATACTTTAAAAGTCTCATGGGAAATTTCTACCAGTGGACCTACCATTTTCTTGTACAAAATCTACTCTGCTTTTGTAATAAGTGTTTATTCTATCAAATAAATCCAGTATAAGGAGACCATCTAGAATACTAAACTAAGATTTAAAGTTGGCCAATTAGGTGCCAATTTAATCATTTTATTCAGGGGATGCAGCACAGTGAAAGCAGCAATGTACTTGTGTGGTTAATATCGACTAGGGGTGGATCATGTGGTAAATGGGTCATCTTACATGGGAAAAAGTAATAGTGGAAAGCTTCCTCAGGCAAAGGGAAGGGACTAGTTCAGTAAAAACACATCTATAACACATCCTCTACTTTCAATTTCTATTGAAATCACTGCCTATTATTATATCATTATTTGAAAAACTCAAGCAAGAATTAAGTTATATTACATCACTCTCAGAGTTCATAACAAGTTATTAAAAATTTATGAGAATATTGGTAAGAAGCAGAAATGAACTTTGTAGTCATTGTTGTTGTTAGCTGTGATTGAATCGGTACACACCTCCACTGACAGATATGTTGCATTGGCCAGAAATTGAATGTGGGTCTTCCACATGGAAGGTAAGAATTCTACTACCTTAACAACCAATATCTACCAAAGGATTTTAAAGATAATTAATATAAATTAACTACATACACATATGTAGTTGGTTACACTTGAGACTGCTAACCACAAGGTCAACAGTTCAAATCCACCAGCTGTTCCTCAGGAAAAAGATGAGGTTTTCTGTTCTCATAAATATTTACAGGGTCACTATGAGCCAGAGTTGACTCTACAACACATACCAACAGCAACATAAACTTGTGAGTAGTCCAAGTATGGCACTGTAGGATAAGCACTGGACTGCTAACCATAAGGTTAATGATTTAACTCCACTAGCTGCTCCTTGGAAAGCCTATATATATAGTGTTGCTATGAGTTGGAACCTACTTTATGACAAGAAAAAGACCCCAAACAACTTTAAGTGAACTGCACAATGAAATAAAGGTATTTTATGTTGACTGTAGTTTGAGTCATGAATTAGGCTGGAGAGACCATTTATTTCTAACAGCGAATAAATATGGAAATGATTTATATGATATATGATTGAGTGAGACCACTTCAGAAATTGTTTATACTGACTCACTGGGCATTGTGTTTGTGGCCCATAAGGAGGGTAATTATCAGTTTACCTCTTGTTTATCCATGAAACCTCAAATGAAACTTTAGTTTCTTAAATTCAGCTAATTTAGCTTTAGGATTTAATTGGGTTGTTGTTGTTGTTAAGCACTGTTGAGTTGGTTCCAACCCACAGCGACCCTGTAGAGAGTTTCCAAGGAGTGACTGGTGAGCTTGAACCACCAACCTTGCAGTTCAAACCGATTTTGCAGTCTAACGCATTAACCCACAGTGCCACATCAGGACTCCTTAATTGGGTTAGCAGTTAGCAAACAATAAAATGCATTTCAAATTTCCTAAAAGTTTTCCCAGTTCTGTTCATTTATATCTGCTTTGCAATTCTGCAACACATTTTTACATCTTTCAAAAATTCTTCCCTGAAAATGCAATGGCTCTTTTATAACCCAGCTTTGATATAAGAAAAAAAAAAAAAAGTATTGTAATTGAAAATAAAACCAGCTTGATTTTACATATAAGATAAAAATAAGCAAAATCAAATCAAAAGCATATCTGTTATGTTTATTCCCAGGGGCCCAAGAAAGAAAAGAAAAAAAACAAGATCCTGTCAAGAAAATACTAATACCACTATAGGATTTGTCATTCATTATTTAGAAATTTATCTGCAACAAAATGAGGGCAAAATCCCCTTTCAGCTGGCTGAAAATAATTCCCATTTGTGGAAAACTGATTCTAACAGGGAGAAAAATATAAGTAATGAGGAAATAGGGAAGAAAATACACACCGATAGTTTATCTTGTCACATTTTATGGTTTGATACCAAATTTATCATAGAGATGCCTCCTGGTAATGAATAAACACAGAATGAAACACAGGTGATTCGGGGTGCACAAAATTGTAACTCAGAGAATTGTTGTCCCACACTGAGTTGTCTTTCACTAGTCACTGCCCAGAAAGAGCTATGTACATTATTGAGAGGCTTTATTGTCTCTAGACTAACCCTCTTGCAAACAGATGAGTAAACTGAGTTGTAAAACAATGATCTTGTCCAATTTTACAGAACAAGCTAATCTTGCCACATGAATGTGTCAAGATTCTCAAAGATTGCTGAAATCTGTGTGATTACTGGAAAGTCACCAACTAAATTATGAAAGACATCCAATGCTCCTCCCATATTTCAAATGAAAAATATCAGGGCAAAGAGTTAACACATCAGCATTCTACCCAAAATTTGTCAGCCCTTACTTTAGAGTCACACAGGCAAGGATTCCTTCTGAGTTCCTACATTTGGCACAAAGATGATGTAGCTGCACTTCTTATGTTTTATAGGGAGGGCAGGGAAAAACAGCTTGTTGTGGATTGAATTGTGTCTCAAAAAAAGGTATTGAAATACATATTTACAGGTTGTTGTACCTGTGAATGGGACCCCTGGGTGGTTCAAGTTGTTTATGATTGGCTACTAACCTTGAAAGGAGCTCTGGTAGTGTAGTGATTATGATAGTGATTATGAGTTGGCCTGCTAACCTCAAGTTTAGAAGTTTGAAGCTACCAGCTGTTCCATGGGTGAAAGATGAGGCTTTCTGCTCCTGTAAAGATTTACAGCCTCGGAAACCCTATGCAGGGTCACTATGAGTTGGAACTGACTCCACAGCACATACCTATTGCCACTAACGAAGAAGTTGGCAGTTCAAACCTAACCAGCAGTGCTGCAGAAGAAAGGTTTGACAATCTGCTTCTGTACAGATTGCAGTAAAGAAACCCTGTGGAGCAGCTCTACTCTATAACACATATGTTGTTGTTGTTAAGTGCCATTGAGTCAGTTCCGACGCATAGTGACCCTGTATAGGGTTTTTGAGAAGCAACTGGTGAGCTTGAACTGCCGACCTTGCAGTATGGCACATTAACTCACAGTACATCACGACTCCCTATAACACATTGTTGTTGTTGTTAAGTGCTGTTGAGTCAGTTCTGACCGCTAGCGACCTTGAACAGGGTTTCCGAGGCTGTAAATCTATACGGGAGCAGAAAGTCTCATCTTTCTCCCATGGAGCAGCTGGTAGTTTCGAACTGCTTACCTTGCAGTTCGCAGTTCTATTTGTAACCACTACGCTACCAGAGTGAGTGCCATAAATTAGAATTGACTAGACAGTAAGAGATTTTTTTCATTTTTGGGTTTTTGTTTTGTTTTGGGTTTGCACCTGTGGATAGAGCATGCTATATGTATAATTTAATCATCCTCTGTAATATAATCTAATATAATGTAAATTCCCACAGGACAGGTGGTGCTACCCTGAAAGAAAGAGCAGCAGGTGTATTGTCCTGATAGAAAACCAATTCCTTGATACACCTTTCCTGCCCCTTTTATAACCAGTGCCATTCTCTCCAAACTTCTTAATAAGCTCCCATTATTGCCCTATGTCCTTTGAAAAAACTCTATCAAGATGACCCCTTGGTAATTAAAAAACACACACACAATTTTCCCATAACCTTTTAAACTGATCTCTCAGACTTGAATTGAACTAGCCCAGCAGATTCCCTCTGAAGCCACTGTCTTGATAAAATCTTTTTAATTGAGGGTACACTAATGAGATAAAGAAAAATGTATTACTGCAAGCACTTGTTTTTTTTTTTTGTTTTTTTTTTTTGCGTATGTGTGTGCTCATGAGGAATCTGTACCTGGATCAAGAGGCAGTTGTTCGAACAGAACATGGGTACACTGAATGGTTTAAAATTAAGAAAGGCGTGTGACAAGATTGTATTCTTTCACCATACTTATTCAACCTGTATGCTGAGCAAATAATCCAAGAAGCTGGGTTTATGAAGAAAAATGTGGCATCAGGATTGGAGGAAGACCCATTAACAATCTGCGATACGCAGATGATACAACTTTGTTTGCTGAAAGTGAAGAGAATTTAAAACATTTACTGATGGATATCAAAGAGCACAGCCTTCGGTATGGATTACATCTCAATGTAAAGAAAACAAAACTCACCACTGGACCAATAAACAACATTCTTATCAACGGAGAAAAGATTGAAGTTTTCAAGGACATCATTCTTCTTGGAGTAAGTATCAACACTAATGGAAGCAGCAGTCAAGAAATCAAATGACATATTGCATTAGGCAAATTTACTGCACAAGACCTTTTTAAAGTGTTAAAGAGCAAAGATGTCAGCTTGAGGACTAAAGTGCGCCTAACCCAAGCCATAATATTTTCAATAACCTCATATGCATGTGAAAGCTGAACAGTGAATAAAGAAGATTGTAGAAGAATTGATGCTTTTGAGTTAAGGTGTTGGAGGAGAATATTGAAAGTGCCATGGGCTGCCAAAAGAACCAATAGATCCATTTTGGAAGAAGTGCAGCCAGAGCTCCTTGGAGACCAAGATGGCCAAACTTCATCTCTCATACTTCGGACATATTGTCAGGAGGGAGCAATCGCTGGAGAAGGACATCATATTTGATAAGGTGGATGGTCAGAGAAAAAGAGGAAGACTCCCAAAGAGATGGATTGGCCGAGTGGCTGCAACAATGGACTCAAGCATGGCAACAATAGTGAGGCTGGCCCAGGACTGGGTAGTGTTTCGTTCATCTGTGCACAAGGTCGCTATGAGTTGGTACTGACTCGATGGCACCTAACAACAACAATTTCACTCAACATGATGTCCTTAAAGTTCATCCATGTTATGCTGTGGCTTGCAACTTCCTTGTAATTCTTCAAAGTAGTGTAGTATTCCATTGTAGCACAGCTTGTTTATACATTCTTCAATTGATGCGCACTTAGTCTGTCTCCATCTTTTTGCTGTTGTAAATAGTGCTGCTAAGAACATTGGTGTGCATATATGTACTCGTGTTATGGCTCGTATTTCTTGCAGGTAAATACCAAATAGAGGAATTGTTGGATCATAAGGCATTTCTATTTCCAACTTTCTGAGGAAGCACCATATTGCTTTCCAGAGTGGTTGGACCATTTTGCAATCCCACCAACAATCTGCATCCTCACCAGCATTTATTGTCCTCTACTCTTTTGATCAAGGATCTCTGGTAGTGTAGTGGTTACAAATTGGGCTGTAAGCCTCAAGGTCAGCAGTTCGAAACTACCAGTTGTTCCATGGAGAAAGATGAGGCGTTCTGCTTCCGTAAAGATTTACAGCCTAGGAAACCCTGTACAGGGTCACTATGAGTCGAAATCCACACAGCCACCACCACTCTTTTGATCTTTGCTGTTATTGCTGGTGTGAGATGATATCTCAATGTTGTTTTGATTTGCATCTCTCTAATGGCTAGAGATCATGAACATTTCTTCATATGTTTGTTGGCAGCCCGGATCTCCTCCTTGGTGAAGTGTCTGTTCATCTCCTGTGCCCATTTTTAAATTGGGTTATTTGTTTTTTCTTGTAGAGGTGTTTAATTTCCTATATATTTTAGAAATGAGTCCCTTGTCTGATGAATGATTGCAAAGGATTTTTTACCACTTCGTGGTTTCCCTTTTTACTCTTTTGGTGAAGTGTTTTGATGCACATAAGTTTTTAATTTTTAATATGTCCCAATCATCTATTTTGTCTACTTTTGTTTGTGTAGTTTTGAAAATGTTTGGTAGCCTGTGTATTCCCTCAATCAGAGCCTTCACATTTGTCCATATTTTTTCATGGATGTGCTTCATAATTTTGGGGTTCACATTTAGGTCTTTAATCCATGTTGATTTGGTTTTTCTATAGGGTGTGAGGTAAAGGTCTTGTTTCAATCTTTTGCATATTGCTTTCCATTATTGTGTTTTGCAATACAATAGCGAATAATTGTTATCTGCCAGTACCATCTGTTAAGGGGACTATCTCCTCCCCATGCAGTAAACCTAGGCAGTTTGTCAGAAATTAGTTGGCTGTATGCTGCAGGGTCAGCAGTTTGAAACTACCAGCTGTTCCAATGGAGAAAGATGAGGCTTTCTGCTCCCATAAAGATTTACAGCCTCGGAAACCCTGCAAGGGGTTGCTATGAGTCAGAACTGACTCCATGGCACATAACAACAACAACAATGCTGTATGTGGAAGGGTTAATTTCTGGATTCTCTATTTCAGTCCATTGATCAATGTATCTTTCATTGTATCAATTCCGGGCTGTTTTGACCACTGTAGTTGTGTAGTAAATTTTTAAATTGGGGAGTGAGAGGTTTCCAACCTTGTTCTTTTTCTTAAGCAGTGCTTTGCTTATCCTGGGTCTCTTACCTTTCCATATAAAGTTTGTAATTGTTTTTTTCCATCTCCTTGAAGAATGTCATTGGAATCTGGATTGGGATTGCGTTATATGTGTAAATTGCTTTGGGCAGTATTAACATTTTCACAATATTAAGTCTTCCTATCCAGGAGCATGGTATATTCATCCACTTTTATAAGTCTCTTTTGGTTTCTTGTAGTAGTGTTTTGCAATTTTCTTTGTATAGGTCCTTTGTTTCTCTGGCTACTGTTCCTAGATATTTCATCCTTTGGGCAGCTATTGTAAATGGTATTGCTTCTCTAATGTCCTTTTCATCACTGTCATTGTTATTACAGAGGAATCCAACTGACTTTTGTATGTTGATCTTATACCCTGCCACTTGTCTGGATCTTCCGATGAGTTCTAGCATCTCTTTTAGTGAGTCTTTGGGATTTTCTATGTATCACATCATATCATCTGCAAATAGAGAGAGTTTTGCTTCATCTTTGCAATCTGGATGCTTTTAATTTCCCTATCTTGCCATATAGCTTTGGCTAAGACTTCTAAAACAACATTAAATAGGATTGGTGACAAAGAACATCCTTGTCTGGTTCCATTTTGCAGAGGGAAGTGTCTCTCCATTGAAAGTAATATAGGCTGTTAGTTTTGTATATATGTTTTTAATTATGTTTAGGAATTTCCCTTTGATTCCTACTTGTTGCGTGTTTTTATAAGAAATGGATGTTGGGTTTTGTCAGATGCCTTTTCTGCACCAATGATATGATCATGTGGTTCCTTTCCTTTTTATTTATATGGGGAATTACGCTGATTATTTTTCTAATGTTGAATCATCCTTGCATAGCTGTTATAAAACCCACTTGGTCATGATGCATTATTATTTTTTTTTATGTGCGGATGGATTCTGTTGGCTAGGATTTTGTTGAGAAGTTTTGCATCTATGTTCATGAGGATATTGGTCTATAAATTTCTTTCCTAGTGTCGTCCTTCCCTGGTTTGGGTATGAGGGTTATGCTTGCATCATAAAATGTATTAGGAAGCTTTCCATCCTCTTATATATTCTGGAAAATTTTGAGTAGAATTGGTGAAAGCTCTTCCCTGAATGTTTGGTAGAACTCACTAGTGAAGCCATCTGGGCCTGGACTCGTTTTTATTGGGAGTATTTTGATGACCTGATCAATGTCTTCTTTTGCTATGGGTCTGTTCAGGTTTTCCACTTCACTGTGTGTTAGTTTAGGTAGGTCGTGTTTTTCTAAAAATGTATCCATCTCTTCAAAGTTTTCAAATTTGTTGGAGTACAACTCTTCATAGTGTTCTGTTATTATCCTTTTGATTTCCTTTGGCTCCGTTGCGACATCACCCATTATGGTTTTTAATGCATGTTATTTGTGTCTTCTCCCTCTTTTCTTATGTTAGGTTTGCCAGTGGTTTGTCAATTTTATTAATCTTTTCAAAAAACCAGCTTCTTGTCCTGTTGATTCTTTCTTTAGTTTTTCTGTTTTTCATCTCATTTATTTCTGCTCTAATCATTATTACTTCTTTTCTTTTGGTGACTGTAGTTTCCCTCTATTGATCTGTTTCTAATTGTTGTAGATACTGCCTCAATGTTATCATTTTGTTTCTTTCTTCCTTTTGGATGTGCACATTTATTGTAATTAATTATCCTCCCAGCAACACTTTCCCTGTGTCTCAAAGATTTTGGTATGTTGTGTCTTCATTCTCATTTATTTCTAGGAACTTTATGAATTCACATTTAATTTCTTCATTTAACCAGTTGCTTTTCAGAGGGTGTTATTCAATTTCCATTTATTTACTTCCTTATTCTTCGTATTGTTGATTTCTAATTTTATAGCATTTTGGTCTGAAAAGTTGCTTTGTAATATTTTGATGTTGTCTATTTCTGTTATTCTATTACTGATCATTGGGACCTCTTTTTGTAGGTTTTGAATTGTTGCCAATGTTCTATCTATCTTATCTGATTGTTCACGTAGCACTCTCCTGACTTCTTCCTTATTTTGCTCAACTCCATTGTAAAATGTTTTAAAACATTTTATAATCACTTTTTCTGAATTCCTTCTCAGGCATTTTCGAGGCCTGCCCGCCTTCCAGAATATAGTCCAACTCTACTTCTTGGTCATTTGTCTCAGACATTTTATCTTATTTCTGGATGCATGTTGATATGGTTATCTGCTTTTGCTTCTTGAAGGTGTTTAGTGTTTATCTGTGGCCTTAATACTTAATTGAGTGTGTGTTTTGGAATTTTTTTTATGCTTTCTCATTGCCTCCAGGTAGATGTGCTTAGGATATGGGCTTCCCTTTTCACTCTTCTTGTTGCTTAACTCAGAATAACTTTCACAGGTGTTGTCTGCCTCCCTGATGTATGCAGTTGGTATTGGTTCTTGCATGGATTTTGATGTTTTATAGAATATGATTGTAGCTTGACTATATGGCAGCAGTTGCTGTCTCTTTTTGGGTAATATAGGGACATAATGAGTTCCCCAAAGGTAAAAGGGGGAGAAAAAAACAGCAAGAGCAACAGCAAAAACAAAACAAAACAAAACAAAACAAAAAACCCCACTAGATTGGATACTGTATTCTATAATTGCAGGGGGAAAAAAATCTATAGCCTAATTTGAGTGTGACTTTAATGTCCTCTTTCAGCTTCTTGCCTTCAATGCCTCCTGATAGATTTCAAGATGCCACTGTTTGTTGTTATTCTGTACCTCACAACTTAATTTAATTCTCAGCCTGTTTTGTTTTTAAACTCTCTTTCCCTCTCCCCACCCCTTGTGTAGAAATTTTAAATATTCCTACCTGTGTGGTTTACAGTTTTGGAGCTCTGCCTTAACCCGTTTCACCTGGCATTCTGTGGTATTGTTGACTACAAATTTCACTGCACCTCTACCCTATCTGCCATCAAGCCCCAACCTGTCAACTGTTTTTATTTTTGCCTATTTTCTCCAAACTGAGAACCAGTGATGCAGATTGAATTTTTAAAAAATGAGAAGCTGATGGCAGCTCGCGTAGAGGTGCAGCGAGGTTCACCATCAGCAATATCACAGAATACCAGGCAAAATAGGTTCAGGGCAGAGTTCCAAAACTCAGAACCATATAGGTAGGAATATTTTAAAATGTCAGTCTATGATCAAAACAATTACAATATAAAAGAAGGTAAACACATAGGAACAGAGATCCAGATGGTGAGAATGTCAGATAGATTACAGGATAAAATAGACTGCACTAATTGGAGGGGAATGTTAATGGACTATAAGGTAACCGCAAATAAAATTAACACTTCACAACATACCAAGAAAATGAAAATCCAAGAAGAACATGGAAATATTAAAACTATGAGGAGATTTTTTTACTTAAAAAAATTTTTTTTTAATTTATTTTTTTGGGGAGGAGAACAAACAAGATGGCAGATTGGGTGGAAGTGCATTAAGGAGGTCTGTCAGCAACAATACAGAATACTCAACCAAGCAGGCTCAGGAGATGGTCCCAGAACTCTGAACCACATATAAAGGAATATTTATAAGGTTGGAAGGCTTACAGCTGGGGTAATATGTGACAGAAACAAGAAATCTATTGCCTTCTAGTTTGGGATGCTCAGCTGCTCTAGGAGCTGCCATGTTGGGTGAGACCAAGCGGGGGAAGTATTGGAGTGGCCATAGACGCCTGGAAGAACCATGGACATAAAGGTGTGGACATTCTTTTCTTTTGATATCTGTTCATTGGCCCCTTGCTGTCTGCACACCTCCATTCTGATGACTATAGGGGTGCCTTAGCTAGTGGACACCCCAGCCCCACCCTTGGAGGAGTCTACTATGCATGCACACAGATCTCCTTGAAATGTAAAGAGATAGTTTCCAATTGAAACCAAATGGCCACAGCCAGTCCTGAACTGTTTATAAGTGTAAAAAAAAGGTCTGAATGGAGATTGTGGAGTGGGACAAGCAGACAAAAAAGGAAATGGGCCAAAAATTAAATCCTGTTACATCAAAATGACCAACATTGGCATCTTGAAATTTCTCAAGAAGAGCAGTGAAAAGGGAAGCCCGTTTCCTGATCACATCTACCTGGAGGCAATCAGAAAGCATAAAAAGTACCAAAATACACACCCACCTAAGTATTAAGGTCACAGATAACGCGTGAATATGCCCAAAAATAGAAGCAGATGACCATATCTGCACACATCCAGAAACGAGATAAAGTGACTGAGGCAAATGAGCTGGAAGTAGACCTACACTCCATACTGGAAGATGGGCAGGCTTTGGAAATGTCTGAGAAGGCATTCATAAAAATGATTATAGAATGTATAAAAACACTATACAATGGAGTTGAGAAAAATAAGGACAAATGGAAGAGTCAAGAACAAAATAAAATTATAAGAACAGAGGATCTGGGAGTTCAGTCTATGATCAAAACAATTACAATGTGAAAGAAGGTAAACACAGAGGAACAGAGATCCAGGTAGTGGGAAGGTCAGGTAGATTACTGGATAAAATAGACTGTCTTATATGGAGGGAAGAACTAATGGACTATAAGGTAACCACAATGGGGTTGACTTTGGGTGTTGGGGAGGGCAATACAAGAAAGGGGGAGGAGGCAGAAGAACAAGATAGATAGGGGAACACTGAAACAGGTTTGCATGGCCAAGTGGGACAGAGGTAAATAGTGAAGCCCATCTTCAGCCTATAACTGATTAGAATACCTAAAAGGGGTTCTACAACTTGCCCAGTGAAATAGGTCTTGTGCAAAGACTTTACAGAATATAGGACCTTAGGTGGAATCTTGAGTCCCATCCACAACCTTATGAGGTAAGACATTTCCACTAGGAAGGACAAGCAGACTGGAACAGCTACAGTGACAGAAGATACATCTTCATGATAAACTTGACCTATACTCAGAGCAGTAGTTACTCTAAATACCTACAACAGAGAGGTAAAGAGTCTTCAAATCAAGTATCAAGGCTATCCACTCTGTACACAGGCTAGACAGGGGTGGGCAACTTAGATATTGGCTACCTAAAATAAGGGGGCAATAAAGGCATGAAATGACTGGCTTACAAGGTTTCAAGAGGGAGTTTAGTTTAAAGTATTGGGGGAAAGAAAGAGTTCCCACTGAATAGCTGTCTTCTTGTCTAGATGGATATGGTTAAAACAGATGGGGATAAGATTCGTAAGATTCAATAGTGAATAGTTGTTATCGTGACTAATCGCAACTGTCACAATTGTAAAGGTAGAAGTTTTGTAACAAAAAAAAAGGGGGGGGGGAAGTGGTTAATCTTACAGTCCAGAAACAAAGGACCCTACGACCATCAAGAGAGGAATGCACAAGCAGAATGCGGGACCTTATCCAGAGAAGCAGAAGTGCCAGAGATAGAGGCAGAGATGGGGGCATGGAGAGGGGGAGCGGCTGAGGACTCAAGATTCATGGATTAAGAAGAGAAGGACTAAGAGCTGGTGGCCAGCAACAGACTTGCAGAATGTGCCCTTTGAAGATGTAAATTATTATATATACCTGAGTGGATTTTTTTGTTTGTTTGCTTTTTAAAAAGCTAAAGTGGATAGAGAGAAATACTGTTAACTGATGGTACATGGAGGTGATTATAATCAATGTAATGAAACAAGGTATATGATTAGTTGAATGCAAAACTGATGATATGCCCTGTAAAATTTCACTCAATCCATAATAAAAATCTTAAATAATTTTTTTAAATGGTACTATTTTTAATCAGTAAAAAAAAACTATGAGGAAACTCACAAAAAGAACACAAAATGCATGA
>NW_006408805.1:105754-109338 GCF_000296735.1 Chrysochloris asiatica
AATCAGTAAAAAAAAACTATGAGGAAACTCACAAAAAGAACACAAAATGCATGAACTCAGCAAACGAAGACACAAAGAAAGCAGCAACACCACAAAAAAAAAAAAAAAACCAAACATAATGGCAGGAATTAACCCATACCTATGAATAATTATACTGAATTCCCATTCAGTGTAATTCAGTGATTATTCAGTGTAAAATGGATTAAATGCACCAGTTAAGAGACAGAGGGTGGCAGAATGGATAAGAAAACAGTATCCTTAAATATGCTGTCTGCAAGAGACAAAGCTCACACACAGAGACAAAAACAGTTTAAAAGTCAAAGGGTGGGAAAAAATATATACCAAGCTAATTGCAGTAAATAAAAAGAACAGGAGTGGCAGTACTAATCTCCGATAAAATAAAAGTTAAGGCAAAAACCAACATAATAGATAAAGATGGACATTATTTCATGATTAAAGGGACAATTGAACAAGATGACAAAAGCATAATAAATATCTATGCTCCCAATGAAAGAGCTCCAAATATATAAAGTAAACTCTAATAGATTTGAAGAAAGAAATAGATGAATCTACACTAATAGTGGGTGATTTAAATACACGATTTTCAAAAATGCATAAAAAAAAAAACAGAAAGAAACTTGACAAAGACAAAGAAGAACTAAACAACACAATCAGCCAACTGAACCTCATGTACAGAACATTCAACCCAGCAGCAGCACAATACACATTCTTTGCCAGTGCACATAGAACATTCTCCAGAACAGACCATGTCTTAGGCCACAAAACAAATCTCTATAAATTTACAAATAGCAAAATACTACAAAGCATCTTCTCAGACCTCAATGCTATCAAATAAGAAATCAACAGTAAGAAGACAAAGAAAATAATGTCAAATACATGGAAACTGAATAACATCCTGTAGAAAAGTGACTGGGTAGTAGAAGAAATTAAAGGTGAACTCACAAAGTTCCAAGAAACAAATGAAGCGAAAAAACAACATACTAAAATCTTTGGGACACAGCAAAAGCGATGCTGAGAGGACAATTTATTGCAATAAATGCACACATCTAAAAACATGAAAGAACCGAAATTACTAAATTAACACAACATCTACAACAATTAGAAACAGACTAACAGAGGTAACCTAAAACCACCAAAAGAAAATAAATAGTAAAGATTAGAGAAGAAATAAATGAGATAGAAAACAGAAAAACTATAGAAAGTATCAAAAGGATAAGAAGCTGGTTCTTTAAAAAGATTAACAAAATTGACAGATCATTGGCAAACCTAACAAAAGAAAAAAGGAAGAAGACACAAATGACGTGTATTAGAATTCACATGGGCAATGTCACAATGGAACCAATGGAAATCAAAAGGATAATTACAGAATACAATCAAGAGTTGTACTCCAACAAATTTGAAAACTTAGAAGAGATGGATACATTTTTAGAAAAACATGACCTACCTAAACTTACACACAGTGAAGTGGAAAACCTGAACACACCCATAACAAAAGAAGAAATTTATCAGGTCATCAAAAACTCCCAACCAAAACAAGTCCAGGCTGAGATGACTTCATGGGTGAGTTTTACCAAACATTCAGGGAAGAGCTATCACCAATTCTATTTTAATTATTCCAGGATACACAGGAGGATGGAAAACATCCTAATACATTTTATCGAGTAAGCATGACCCTAATACATACACACAAAACCAGAGCCTACATTACTCTCAATGGAGAGAAACTGAAAGCCTTCCCTCTGTGAACAGGAACCAGACAAGGAAGACCTTTGTCACCACGCCTATTCAATATTGGTCTGGAAGTCTTAGCAAGAGCAATACTGAAGACAGGGAAATTAAAGGCATCCAAATTAGCAAAGAGGAAATAAACCTCACTCTATTTGTAGACGATATGATATGATCCTATACCTAGAAAACCCCAAAGACTCAGTAAAAAAGGTTACTAGATCTCATCGGAAGATTCAGCAAAATGGCAGGATCAACATACATAAATCATCTGGATTCCTCTATACCAAAAACCACAGCACTGAAAAGGACATTAGCAAATCAAAACCATTTACAATAGCCACTCAAAGGATGAAATATGTAGGAATAAATGTAACCAGAGAAACAAAGGACTTATACAAAGAAAACTTCAAAACACTACTACAAGAAACCAAAAGAGACCTACAAAAATGGAAGAATGTTCCATGTTCCTGGATAGGAAGACTTAACATCGTGAAAATGTCAATACTGACCAAAGAAATTTATTTATATAATTCAATCCAAATCCAGATTCCAACAACATTCTTCAAAGAGACGGAAAAAGTAATTACAAACATTAATACGGAAAGGAAAGAATCCCAGGATAAACAAAGCATTGCTTAAGAAGACAAGAAAGGTTGGAGACCTCTCACTTCTCAAATTCAAATTTTACTACATGGCTACAGTGGTCAAAATAACTTGTTACTGGTACAATAATAGATATATAGATCAATGGAACAGAATGAAGAATGCAGAAATTAACCCATCCACATACAACCAATTTATTTTTGACAAAACACCTAAATATATTGTATGGGGAAGTGATAGTCTCTTCAACAGATGGTGCTGGCAGAACTGGAAAGTGATATTCAAAAGATTGAAACAATACCTTCACCTCACGACTTATAAAAAAAACAATTCAGCATGGATTAAAGACTTAAACGTGAATCCCAGAATTATGAAGGCCATCAATCAAAAAAGAGGGACATTGTGAGGGCACTAATTCAGAGAATACACAGATTACCAACCATTTAGAAAACTACAGGGAAAAAAGTAGACAAAATAGATGATTGGGACATATTAAAAATTATGCATCAAAAGACTTCACCAGAAGAGTAAAAAGGGAACCCACAGAATGGGAAAAAATCTTTGCAACAACACATCAGACAAGTGACTCATTCTAAAATATATAGAAACCTACAATACTTCTACAAGAAAAAGACCAATAACCGAACTAAAAAATGGGCACAGGACATGAACAGACAATTCACCAATGAGGGGATCGAGACAGCCAACAAAAATATGAAGAAATATTCATGATCACTAGCCATTGTTGTTGTTGTTGTTTGGTGCCATTGAGTTGGTTCTGACCCATAGCGACCCCATGCACAGCCAAATGAAACAATGCTCAATTCTGGGCAAACCTCACCACTGCTGCCACATTTGAGTCAATTGATGTAGCCACTTGGCCAATCCATCTCGTTGGGGGTCTTCCTCTTGTTCTCAGATACACCACCTTACCAAACATGAGAGCCTTCTCCAGTGACTGGTTCCTCTTGAAAATATGCCCGAAGTATGAGAGACAAATTTGGCCAACTTGGCCTCCAAGGAGCATTCTAGCTGCACTTCTTCCAAAATGGACCTATTGGTTCTTTTGGCAGTCCATGACACTTTCAATTTTCTCTTCCAACACCATAACTCAAAAGCATCAATTTTTCTAAGGTCTTCTTTATTCACTGTCCAGCTTTCACATGCATATGAGGTTATTGAAAATACCATGGCTTGGGTCAGGTGCACCTTAGTCCTCAAGCTGACATCTT
>NW_006408805.1:110353-112958 GCF_000296735.1 Chrysochloris asiatica
GTGTATTCCTTCCATCTTCTCTTGATGCATTCTGCATCATTCAATAATTTGCCCAGAGAATCTTTGAAAAATGAAAGTCGAGACTTGAATTTTTTTCTTCAGTTGCCCCAGCTTGAGAAATGCTGAGCATGTTCTTCCTTTTTGGTTTTCTGACTCCAGATCTATGCACATTTTGTTGTAATAGTTGGCTTTATCTTCTTGAGCTGATCTTTGAAAATTTCTGTTCAGCTCTTGGACCTCCTCATTTCTTCCATTTTCTTTAGCATCTCTACACTGGAGAGCAAGTTTCAGTGTCTCTTCTGACAAATATTTTGACCTTTTTCTTGGAGATTTCCATCATCTCTTTCAGCAGATGTAGTCAATTTGATTTCTATGTATTCCATCTGGTGAGGTCCATGTGTAGTCATCTCTTGCGCTGTCTAAAGAAGGTATGTGAAATGAACAAATCTTTTTTTTTCAGAATTCTATCATGTGTTCTCCAGCATAATTTCTATCACCAAGGCCATATTTTCCAACTACTGATCCTTTCTTTTGCTCCCAAACTTTGCATTCCAATCACCAGTAATGATCAATACATCTTGATTGCATGTTTGATAAATTTCAGATTGAAGAAATGAGTAGAATTCTTCTGTGTCATCCTTACTGGCTTTAGTGGTTGGTGTGTAAATTTGAATAACAGTGGTATTAACTGGACTTCCCTGTAGGCACATGGATAGTATCCTATCACAGACAGCATTGTACCTCATGACTGATTTGGATATGTTCTTTTTGTCAATGAATGCAACACCATTCCTCTTCAATTTGTCATTTCTGGCTAAGTAAACCATGTGATTGTCAGATTAAAAATGGCCAATACCAGTCTATTTCAGCTCACTAATGCCTAAGATATCAATGTTTATGCATTCCATTTCATTCACTAGCCATTGGAGAGATGCAAATCAAAACAACAATGAGATATCATCTCACACCAGTAATAACAACAAAGATAAAAAAAAAGTAGAGGACAGTAAATGCTGGTGAGGATGTGGAGAGAGTGAGATGCTTCTGCATTGCTGGTGGGATTGCAAAATGATTCAACATCTCTGGAAAGCAATATGGCACTGCCTCAGAATGTTGGAAATAGAAACGCCTTCTGATCCTGCAATTCCTCTACTTGGTATTTACCCACGAGAAATACTAGTCACAACATGAGTAAATATGTGCACACCAATGTTCAATAACAAAAAGATGGAGACAGGCTAAGTGCTTATCAACTGAAGAATGGATAAACAAACTGTGGTATATACACAAAATGGAATATTATGCTACCTTGAAGAATAACAAGGAGGCTGCAAGCCACCACATAACAGGGATGAATCTTGAGGACATTATGTTGAGTGAAATTAGTCAATCACAAATGGAGAAATACTGCATAGGACCACTGCTGTAAAAAACTAAGACAAACAACCCACACCAAAGGGGGCAGTATTCTTTGCTGGTTACTGGGATATGGGGGGTGGGATGAGGGATGGAGGAAAGGTAGAGTACAGGGTAGGGAATAGACACAGGTTAGTTTGGGTGCTAGGGAGGGGGCAATACACAAGAAGGGGAAGGGGAATAGAAGAACAAAGCAGACAGGTAAAGAATTAGGCAGGTTTCCATGGGGTAAGTGGGACAGATGTAAATAATGATGTAATGTATGCACAACCTGGGAACAACAGGGCTCTGAGATCCAGGGATTGATATCTGGTTGGAATGGGCAAAAGGGGGTGGGGATAATGTTAAGATGCTTGGCTGTCTTCTGAATCTTGGTTTCCTTGGCATACCATTATAAAATAGACACTTGACAGGGAGATAAAGGAATAACCAGAAATATCATTATAGAAAGTTTATAAGTCTGTTTTCTGCCTATAACTGATTGGAATACTTAAAAGGGGGCTACAATGTCCCCAGTGAAGGAGCTTCCTGCGGAGCCTCTGCATTACATAAGACCATAGGTGGAATCCTGACTGCATCCAAAATCTTCTGAGGTGGGAAATTTCCACTTGAAAGGAAGGGCAGACCAACCTGGAGTGGGTGGAAGAACAGAAGATTCTTCTTTAAAGAAAAACCAACAGGAAAAATACAAAACAATAAAGGCAGACCAACTGATTACTACAAGAACAAGCAAGTTGTTCGCCCACGAGACACCAAGCCAAGTGGTCGGGTCCCCTCAGGGCAAACCCCTTTCCAACACTAAAACTCAATGGGAATAGATGAGCTGACATGTGCTCTGATTGATGACCACATTTGTCACCGATAAAGGGAAGTGAGGGAAAAAGAGCAATGAAGCTGTGAGCTAAGCCCTAAAATGTTCAATAGATTCCTGTGAACACAGGTGTTGACGTGGTTGGCCAGCAGTGTGGCAATACCTGGAAACTCTTGGGCCCAGCATCAATGACATAGCCCCAGGTGATTAGAGTGGAGAGTGAAGCATCCAGTTGATAAGAAGAGAGGGCATATGCATTAGAACACTCACACTTGCAGATAATACCCACTTGACCTTGCTTCAATGACTGAATGATCAGAGTTCAACTACAAGAAGAAAGAAGAGGAAAAAAAAGAGTAATTTGATACAATTTAATGA
>NW_006408805.1:113113-117137 GCF_000296735.1 Chrysochloris asiatica
TACAAAGGCAAGAAGTGACTGGCTTACAAGCTTTCAAGAGGGAACCTAGATCCAGAGGGCATGGAGGAAGGTAGAATCTCCACTGAGTAATATCCAATCTGTCTGGACGGGTCTGATGAAAGGAGATGCTGATAGGTCTCTTGTGATACAATAGTGAATAGTTGTTATCAGGACTTGACTGGGAGTGTTGGAAATGTAAAGGTAGATGTTTTGTAGCAAAAGGAGGGGACTGATTGACTTTGTAGTCTAGGTGTGGAGGTTCCTGGGACCATCAAGGGAGAACAGCAGAGAGCAGGACCCTACCCAGAGAAGCAGTGACGCCAGAGATGGAAGCAGAGACGATGACATGGAGAGATGGAGCAGTTAGGGACTTTAGACCCAGAGAGGGAGACAGGCTGGGTGCTGATAACTGGGTGGCAGGCTTGCAGCGAATACCCTTTGGTTGATTGATGATGCATGGAAGGGATTGTAACCATGGCAATGAAACAATATACGATAGGATGAATGTAAAGCTAATGTTCTGCTGTGTAAACTATCACATAATTCATAATAAAACATTAATAAAAAAAGAATGAAGTACTGATACATTCAATTTGGATAAGCCACGTCAAAGAAATCACTTACAAATGCCTATATAATATATGATTCCATTTATATGAATGTTTCTAACAGGAAAATCTACATAGACAGAAAGTAAATAGAGTTGGCTTGGGAAAATGGAAAGTAACTGTTAATAAGTAAATGGTTTCTGCTTGAGGTGATAAAAATCTAAAATTAATTATGGTGATAGTTTCATAACTCTGTGAATATACTAAAAGCCACTGAATTGAATACTTTTAATAGGTGACCTGTATGCTAAGTGAATTATATCTCAATAATTTTTTTAATTAAAAAAAATCAGAAGCTGAAATAATAATTTTACCCACTTTACTATTTTGCCTCAATTTGGTCCTGCAGACAGAACATTATATTTAAGAACTGTGCCAATATAAGTGGTTCATATATTGAGCATTTCTAAGATAGTATTATGGCTCAATATATCACTTTTATTTTATAATTGTCTGCCTCCAGTACATTTTAGAGACAAATATACAGTAAGCTGTGTGATCAGAGGACATTTTGACCCACAAGATTTTATAGTTCTATAGCTCTTTAAGATCTATTATTACATTCTCAATGTTTCAGTTATTTTACCCTTTTTCATGTTGAGGCTGTTATGAGTAAGATTGATTCTAGGATTGTATAATCTTTCTTCTCAATGTTTCAGCACGAGACTTTTTTCCTAAACATTTCATAGCTGTATAAGTGATGACTTTAAGTAAGAACACTGGAAACACTTTTACTAATATTTAATCTTGAACACTCCAAGTAAAACTGAAGTGCATAAAGATATAACTCCTCTGCTCTTCTCTTGCCACCTAGAAAGCTTTTTCTCTTGTAGAGTTTGAGTACTGATCCCATGTTTAAGATTGTTGTTGTCAAGTGCTATCGAGTCAGTTGTGACTCATAGTAACCTTGTATAAGGTTTCCAAGGAGCAGCTGGTGGGTTTAAACTGCTAACCTTGTGGGTTCCAGTCCAGTGCTTATCTTATAGTGCCACACCAGGAGTAGATGTTTCTTAATTGATCTACAAAGTTCTATTCTGGTGGGATTTTCAGTTCAAGGCTTCTTCCTCAAAAAATCCAATGAAATATAAAGTAGCATTGGTGGACTAGTGATAGAATTCTTCTCTTCCATGCAGGAGACCCTGGTTTGATTATTGGCCAATGCATCTCATGCACAACCAATACCAGTCTGTCAGTGGAGGTTTTTGTGCTTCTCTGATGATGAATTGCAATGTTGGTTTGATATGAAAGATTGGCAGTTCAAGTTAACCAGTTGCTTTTTGGAAGCCCTATACAAGGTTGCTATGGATTGGAACTGACTTGACAGCACTTAAAACAACAACAATGATGCTGAACCCTTAAAGGTTGGTTTGAACTGCCAACCTGTGGTTTCCAGTCCAGTCAATAGATGGACTATGAAGAAAGGTTTGGCAATCTACTGCTGAAAATCAGCTTATAGAAACTCCATAGATCAGAAAAGATTGATCCACAACCAATCTAGGGAGTGGGGCAGGACCAAGAATAATTTTGTTCTGTTATATATGGATGATTTTGTGTTGTGGGCATTCTCAGTGGCAGCTAACAATAATGGAAGCCAACATTCTTAAGGGCTTTCCAGCATGGAGTTCTTTTATTATATTCTCAGTGCTCAATTTACAGGCCCAGGTATGCCTTATCTCTGTGTTTTGAGGTTTCTAAGATAATGAACCCTTGCAGCCAATTAAGCTGTACCCCCAGAAGAGTCAGAGGGAAGATCAAATACTATGGGGGTTTTCAGGCTCTTTATTTCCCACATAGCTCATATAGTTTGCTGTTCCATGTCTCTTCCCTAAAAGCAGCATACTTGGTCAGTCTGCAAAGATAGGCATGGCTATGTCAGTACTGTATCTCAGGACATAGTGATGGGATCTTTAGAGATGGTAACGTTTTAGGATCCTTCTGTCTAATTTTGACCTACTCAGAAACTTAGGCAATGCTGGATTCTCTGGGGGGAAATTTTTTTTTTTTTTTTAACTTTGGAAGGTCTAGATCAGAATCCCTGCCTTATTCCTTCCAATTCTATATTTAAATCATTTAACATTTTGAAACCCCTATTTCTTGAAAGATATAGATACCATAGATTGTCCCAAGTCCTTTGCCTGAAAGAACTATTTTAGGATTCTATAGATGCAACACACCTAAAGATCACTGATTGCTTCTGCTTCAAATCTTTTTGAAGGGAGGCAGGATAGAAAGAAAATAGAAAAATATGAACGGGGAAGCTATCTTACTTTTACTTTTTTCTCTGTAATAATTGGACCTAGGAGTATGAAAGATGATGTTGCTGCTTGATGCTATTGAGAAAGTTCCAACTCATAGCAACCGTATGCACAACAAAGTGAAACACTGCCTGGCCCTGCACTATCATCACAATTATGGTGTTTGAACATATTGCTGCTTACATTGTATCAATGCTGGAGAAATGATGCTTGAGATAGCATGAAGGAATTTTGCAAGAAAAATGGTGTATTCATTGCAACTACCATTTTTCTACAACATAAAAAGCAACTATACACGGGGGACTTCATCAGATGCGATTCACAGGAACCCAACTGACGACATCTGTGGGAAGCGATAATGGAGAAGCTCAATATCACCAGCCAAAACAGGATCAGGGGCCAACTGTGGAACAGACTGTCAATTGCTCGTATTCAAGTTCATGCTGAAGCTGAAGAAAATTAAAACAAGTCCATGAGAGTAAAAATATGACCTTGAGTATATATGCCATGGAGTCTCAGTGTGGCACGGTGCGTTAATGCATGGGAATGCAAAGTGGGTTTGAACCACAATGTCAGTGGTTCAAGCTCACCAGCTGTTCCTTGGAAACTCTACACAGGGTTGCTAAGGGTCAGAGCCAACTCAAGAGCACTTAACAATAATAACAAATATATGCCACCTGAATTTTGAGACCATCTCAAGAACAGATTTGATACATCAGATACTAATGACTGAAGACCAGAAGAGTTTGTGGAATGACATTAAGAAAATCATATAGGAAGAAAGCAAAGGTCATTAAAAAGACAGGAAAGAAAGAAAAGATCAAAGTGGATATCAGAAGAGATGCTGACACTGCCCTTGGGACTAGACGATCTAAAGCAATTGGAAGAAATGATGAAGTAAAAGTACTGAATAGAAAATTTAAAAGAGCAGCTTGAGAAAAAAAGGTCAAGTATTACAATAAAATGACAGATGATAGTAAGTGATTATCTTAAGTTTTTATTGTGAGGTTTACATGGGAGAACATCAGCTCTACACTCATCCTATCACACTTCGTCTCATTCCAATGATTACAATCCCCTCCATGCATCATCAAATAACCACTCAGGCCCACCCCCAACCCCCACCCCCAGCCACCAGCACAGAGCCCATCTCCCTCTCTG
>NW_006408805.1:118050-120701 GCF_000296735.1 Chrysochloris asiatica
CGGGAGAAAGATGAGGCTTTCTACTCCCATAAAGATTTACACCCTCAGAAACCCTGTATAAGGTTGCTATGGGTCGGAACCGACTCGACGGCACTTAACAACAACAACAATCAGTTATAGGCTAAAGACGGACTTACAAGCTTTCGGTGGTAATGATTCTGGCTATTCCTTTCTCCCCACTCAAGTTTACAATGGTAGGCAAGATTCAAAAGATAGCCAAGCATCTTAACATTATTCCCCTATTTTACCCCTTCAAACCATGTCTCAATCCCTGTATCTTGGAGCCCTATTGGTTCAAGTTTGTACATACATCACCATTTACCTCTGTCCAACTTAGCCCATGTGAACCTGCCTAATTATTCTCCCATCAGCCTTTTTCTTCCATTTCCTTCCCCACTTTATGTGCATTGCACCCCCCACCCTGCACCCAAGCTATCCTGTGTCTATTCCCTACCCTGTGCTCTATCTTCTCCCCCTCCCTCTACTCACTTCATCCCATACATACCTGTGATCAGCAAATATATATTTCCCCCCTTTTTGTTTGGGTTCTTTTTCTTACTCTTTTACAATAATGGTCTTATGCAGTATTTCTCCTTTTGTGAATGACTAATTTCACTCAGCATAATGTCCTCAAGGATCATCCATGTTATGTGGTGGTTTGCAGCTTCCTTGTTCTTCAAGGTAGCATAATATTCCATTGTGTGTATGTACCACAGTTTGTTTATATATTCTTCAGTTGATGGGCACTTAGGCTGTCTCCATGATTTTGCTATTGTAAATAATGCTGTATTGAACATTGGTGTGCATGTATACTCCTGTTATGGCTTGTATTTCTTCTGGGTAAATACCAAGTAGAGGAATTACTAGATCATAAGTATTTCTATTTCCAACCTTCTGAGGAAGTGCCATATTGCTTTCCAGAGTTGGACCATTTTGCAATCCCACCAACAATGTAGGAGGTTCGCAGTCTCTGCATCCTCACAAGTATTTATTGTCCTCTACTTTTTTGTTCTTTGCTGTTATTGCTGGTTTGAGATGATGTCTCATTGGTTGTTTTGATTTGCATCTCTCTAATGGCTAGAGATCATGAATATATCTTCATATGTTTGCTGGTTGCCTGGATCTCCTTCTTGGTGAAATGTCTGTTCATGTCCTGTGCCTATTTTTTAATTGGCTTATTTGTCTTTTTCTTGTAGAGGTGTTGTAGTTTGCTATATATTTTAGAAATGAGTCCCTTGTCTGATGTGTCATTGCAAATGATTTTTTCCCGTTCTGTGAATTACCTTTTTACTCTTTTGGTGAAGTGTTTTGATGCACGTAAATTTTTAATATTTAGTATGTCCCAATCATCTATTTGGTCTACTTTTGTTTATGTAATTTTCAAAATGTTTGGTAGCCTGTGTTTTCCATGTATTAGAGCCTTCACATTTATCCCTATTTTTTCATTGATGACTTTCATAATTTGGGGATTCACATTTAGATCTTTAATCTATGCTGAGTTGGGTTTTAAATAGGGCATGAGATAGAGGTCTTGTTTCAAACTTTTGCATATCGTTTTCCAGTTCTGCCAGCACCATCTGTTAAAGAGACTATCTCCTCCTCATGTAACATACCTAGGTACTTTGTAGAAAATGAGTTGGCTGTATGTAGATGGGTTAATTTCTGGACTCTCAATTCTGTTCCATTGATCAATATATCTTTCATTGTACCAGCACCAGGCTGTTTTGACCACTGTATCCCTGTAGAAGATTTTTAAATCAGGGAGTGAGAGGCTTCCAACCTTGTTCTTCGTCTTGAGCAATGCTTTGTTTATCTTGGCCTCCTTCCTTTCCATATAACGTTTGTAATTATCTTTTCCATCTCTTTGAAGAATGTTTCTGAAATCTGGATTGGGATTGCATTATATGTGTAAATTGCTTTGGTTAGCTTTGACATTTTCATGATGTTGAGTCTTCCTATCCAAAAACATGGTATTTTCTTTCATTTTTGTAAGACTCTTTTGGTTTCTTGTAGTAGTGTTTTGTAATTCTCTTTGTATACGTCCATTGTTTCTCTGGTTACGTGTATTCCTAAAATTTTCAGCCTTTGGGTGGCTATTGTAAATGGTATTGCTTTCCTAATGTCTTTTTCAGCACTGTCATTGTTATTATAGAGGAATCCAACTGATTTTTGTATGTTGATCTTATACCCTACCACTTTGCTGAATCTTCCAACGATGTCTAGTAGATTTTTAACTACTTTGGGGTTTTCTATGTATAGGATCATATCGTTGCCAATTTGGATGCCTTTAATTTCCCTATCATGCTGTACAAAATCGTTTACTGATTTTGTGTCCTGCATCTAGCTTCCATCATCTGTCATCCTGCTCTTGGTACTTGAACCAGCCATCTTCTGCTAATCTCTGGATCTCTGATTCATCAGCCCTGCACCTCCGTGAGGCAAAAGAAGTCTCCAGCCTGACATCTGACCAAGGACTTCCTTGAAGATGGCGGATCGGGTGGATGTGTAGTGAGGAGCTCGGTCAACAACAACACGGAATACCGGGTCAGGAGGACTCATGAGTTGGTGTTGGAAATCTGTAACAAATATAAAGGTATGTTTGGAAGTTCGGAGGGTTTATAGCTGGGGAATTTGTAGGAGAATCCAGAAAT
>NW_006408805.1:127878-132688 GCF_000296735.1 Chrysochloris asiatica
TTGATGGACTCAGGTGTGGCAGCGGTAGTGAGGTTGGCCCTGGATCGAACATTGTTTCGTTCTGCTGTGCATAGGGTCGCTATGAGTCGGTTCCGACTCGATGGCACCTGACAACAACAACAACAACAATCATGCTGTACAGCTCTGGCTAAGACTTCCAAAACAATAATGAATAGGAGTGGTGACAAAGGGCATCCTTGAGAGTGATGTAGGCTGTTGGTTTTGCATATATGCTCTTGATTATGTTGAGGACTTTCCCTTCAATTCGTACTTTGTTGAGTGTTTTTATCAGGAATGGATGTTGGATTTTGTCAAATGCTTTCTCTGCATCAATCGATATGATCATGTAGTTCTTTCCCTTTCTCTTATTTCTGTGGTGGATTACATTGATTGTTTTACTAATGTTGAACCATCCTTGCATCCATTTTATGAAACCCAGTTGGTTATGATTTATTATTTTTTTGATGTGCTGTTAGATTCTGTTGACTAGGATTTTGTTGAGAATTTTTGCGTCTATGTTCATGAGGGATGTTGTTGTTGTTGTTAAGTGCCGCCGAGTCGGTTCTGACCCATAGCGACCCTGTACAGGGTTTCCGAGGGTGTAAATCTTTACGGGAGTAGAAAGCCTCATCTTTCTCCCGCGGAGCGGCTGGTAGTTTCGAACCGCTGACCTTAAGGTTCGCAGCCCGATTCGTAACCACTACGCTACCAGAGCTCCTTTATGTTCATGAGGGATATTGGTCTATAATTTTCTTTCTTAGTGATGTCCTTCCCTGGTTTTGGTATGAGGGCTATGCTTGCTTCATAAAAAGTTTTAGGAAGTTTTGTGTCCTCTTCTATATTCTGGAATAATTAGAGTAGAATTGATGACAGCTCTTCCCTGAATGTTTGATAGAACTTACCAGTGAAGCCATCTGGGACTGGACTTATTTTGGTTGGGAGTTTTTTGATGACCTGATCAATTTCTTCTTTTGTTCTGTGTCTGTTCAAGTTTTCTACTTCACTCTGTGTAAGTTTTGGTAGGTCGTGTTTTTCTAAAAATACATCCATCTCTTCTAAATTTTCAAATTTGTTGAAGTATAATTCTTCATAGTAAGAGGCTTCTGGATCAAAGATAAAGAATTTTCTTACTTCCAAAAGCAGTAGTTGGAACTTTCTGTTCATTTGTGTCTCTATCCCAGAACCCCTGAGACCCATGGATTCAAGGTTCAGGATAAATGCTGGTTGGACCGTGTTACAGAAGGGAAACCTGGAGCTTTGGGGATTCATTGTTCTTATAGTGAGAAGGAGCAATCTTTCTTTTTATCTTGGGGGAGCACATACTCAGAAATGGCACAAAGAGCAGTCATGGCCTTGTCTTCTTGGTTCACTTTGATGCCCAGGGTTGCTTTTACACATCTCTGGTTGCCTCACCTAGGTAGTCCTGAGGGTATTTTAGTGGTAGAAGGAGTTGAATAAAAATCACGTTCTAGTATTCTCTTTTTTCCTTCATGCTTTTATAAGCTAATATTTAAGAATTTTCTTGAGCATCTACTCTGTGACAAGCACTGTGCTGAGTACTGGATAGTGTATAAGAGCACTTACTGTCTCATTTCTTTTTTTTTTTTTTCATTTAAGTTTTTATTGTCAATTGAAATCGTTTACATGGAAGAACATCGGTTTTACACTCATCATTTCATTACAATGACTATGAACTCCTCCGTGCATCATCATTTAACAGTATTTGCTTCAATTCCCTCTGTTTTTTGGTTTTGTTTTTTTGGGAGGGGAGTGGGGGGTGGTACACAAAAACACTCAGGAATATATAATAATTTAAACAACCAAAGGGCACATTCTATAAGCCTGACTCCTGGCTGCCAGCACACTGTGTTTCTTTTTCCATGAGTCTAGAGTCCTCAACAACACTATCTTTATATGTCCTCATCTCTGCCTCCATCTCTAGTGTCATTGCTCCTCTGGATAGGGTTCCACATTCCACTCATGCTTTTCTCCCTTGATGGTCCTAGGGTCCTCTGTTCCTGGAATATAAGATTAACTACTCTTCCTTTTTGTCACAAAACTTCTACCTTTACAGTTGTGACCGTTGCAATTAATCATGATAACAATTACTCGCTATTGAATCATAAGAATCTTATCCCCATCTCCTTTCACCAGACCCATCTAGACAAGATGAAAACAACTCAGTGAGAATTCTACCTTCCCTTTCACACTCTGAAATTAAACTCCCTCTGGAAATTTTGTAAACCAGTCACTTCATGCCTTTATAGCCTCCTCATTTTAGGTAGCCCATGTCTAAGTTGCCTATCCCTATCAACCCTGTATACAGAGGGGATAAGATTGAAACTTAATGTGAAGACTCCTTCCCTCTCTGTTGGTTATTTTGAGCTGAGTCCTGGTGTAGTGCTGTGGGCTAAAGTGCTGGACTGCACAGTCATTTGCGCCACAAGGTTAGTGGTTCAAGCTCACCAGCTGCTCCTTGGAAACCATATACAGGATCTCTATGGGTTGGAAACAACTCAACAGCACTTACCAACAACAACATCCATAAGTATAGATCAAGTTCATCAAATTGTAGCAATTTATACTTGTTTCCTCTATAAATTTTTTTTTTTTTTTAATCATCCTCTAGTTGAGTTCTGATCATTAAGCCATTGAAACTAGGTTGAATCTACAAGTTTGGGCATTCTTGTGCATCTCCCCTCACTTCATATCAGTTGGACACTTTGATCTCAGCTCTAGCCCTCTGTGGCTATGTCCTTGTCCATGGATCCAGGAGTCCTTAGGTCTCATCACACTTCAGACCAACCAGCCCTTCCTCTTAACTCTCTTATCTCTAGGTCGATGGTAGTTTATGGAATGTGGTTGAACTCAGCCCATATCTTCATTGCTACCTTTCCCCCTCTTCCACTCACCAGCAGACCAATGTGTTCACCAGCAAGCTTACATGCCTGCTTATTTGTCTCACTTACTCTTATAACATCTTTTGCACCTGAAATTCTTAGTCCCCAAATCAAAGCCCATTTGTGGCGTGCTATAGGATAAGCACTGGACTGAAAGGTAAGTTTAAATTGAAAGGTGATTGTTCAAAGAAGTGACTTAGAAACCCTATATGGGGTCGCTAGGAGTTGGAACTGACTCAATGGCACTTAACAACAACAGCAATGTCATTCCTATTCACAAGGACGCTATAAGACAGAAGAAAACTTCCCCATAGTGTCTGAACAGCTATAAATCTTTAGGAAAGCAGACTCCCACATCTTTTTTCTAGAGAGCAGCAAGTTAAAGCTGAGTGCTTTAACTAATATACCACCAAAGATCCTTAATATTTCTTAATTGGTGGCCCTTATTTCACAGTTATTATGCACACATAAAAGAGCACTATATACTAAGCACATGATAATATTGTAAAAGGCATGATTTTAGAGCCAAGCAAATCTGTTTTGGCATCATCACTCTGTCACATGGCCTTGGACAAATCATTTAACTTCCGAGCTTCATCTAGAAAATGGCTTTCATAATACTATAACATGAAGTATGTGAAAATGTTGTTGTTAAGTGCCGTTGAGTCCATTCTGATTCATAGTGAGCCTGTATAGGGTTTCCAAGGAAGAGCTGGTAGGTTCCAACTGCTGACCTGCAATTAGCAGTCCAAGGCTTATCCTATGACACCATACTAGGACTCCCTGTTAATAACTGTAAAATTCCAGTTCTTGTTGTTGGTAACTTCCATCAAATCAGTTCCAACCCATAGTGATCCTGTTTAGGGTTTCTGAGGAGTAGCTGGTGAGCTTGAACACCTGACCTTATAGTTCAGACTTTGCAGTCCAGCACAGTAACCCACAGTGCCACACCAGGACTCTGTAAAATGCCAGATTAGTTGGTAATCCCTTTTACCATCAATTATTACTCAATACCAGTCATATTTTTGTTATTGTTTTTGTTGTTACCTTAATTGCTGCAAAAATAATTTCTTTTAGGAGAATCAGCAAAAGCCTGTCCCCTATAAGGTGAAGGTTAAAGATATCCCAAATATCTGCCTTTTCTTAAGTACTATACCACTCCATAATCCCTGATATCAACCACTAGGACCATTACTCCTTCCCTCAGTATTCTTGCCCAAGCTGCAGGATTCCACAATTCACTACAAGGTGTCACAGAACTCATGGGCTGCCAAGGAAATGTGAGGTTTGGATGTCAGTCTGGAGGATTCTTCTCACTCACGCAAAAGTGGGCTGTTGACTCACAAGCCTATGGAAGCTGTTGTAACAGGTTAGGCCACTGGCTCAAGTCCCAAGAACCAGAGGTTAGATGGAGGTGAACTTGATTAGTCAAACAAGGGAGCACACAGCCCTCTCACATCACCAAGATGGCTCATTTCATACCACCAGGATTGCAAAATTGACCAAGTTCATCATTAGATTGCCGAATTTTTAACAATGAAAATTAACCCTGTAAATAATCACTCATTCTTAACCATGTAATACTATCAGCATCTTCTCCCACCTTCTCTTACCAAGACTCATCAAGAAAAAAGTCATTTGGTGGGAGTAACAAAGATATGGATAAAAGAGACATATTATACTTCACTGCACTGCAGAAGGTGAAACTAAAACAGAGCAGTTTAGCAGCTTGTCTAAGAATTCAGAGTCAAAACCAGAGCTGCTTGGATCAAGCCATTGATATTAGGATCAAGCCTCTTATCTGAGCCATAGTATCTGCCTTCAAACTCTTCTTTAATTCATTTTCCTCCTTTAGGAATCACATTGTTGTTGTCAGGTGCCATCGAGTCGGAACCGACTCATAGCGACCC
>NW_006408805.1:133488-137639 GCF_000296735.1 Chrysochloris asiatica
AAAGAGAAGATGGAAAAACTCCATATCATCAGTGAAGACAAGGCCAGGGGCAGACTGTGGAACAGACCATCAATTACTGATATGCAAATTCAACTGGAAGGAACCACATACCATAAGAAAAATGCCTGAAAATCCAGCAGGCAATATTGAAGAAGTGAGCTTATCCTATCTGTGAATATTTTGTACCATTATATTTCATAGACGAGTCCTGGTGTGGCACTGTGGGTTAATGCACTAGGCTGAAAATTCTGTTTGACCCTCAAGGTTTGTGGTTCAAGCTTACCAACTGCTCCTCAGAAACCCTATACAGGGTCACTATGGATCAAAGCCAACTCTATGGCATTTCACAATGACAACATATTTCATAGAAGTCCTTGTGTAGTGTTATAGTATAAGTACTGGATTGCTAAGTGCAAGGTCATCTGTTCAGATCTACCAGCCACTTCTTGGAAACCCTATACAGAGTGTATATGAGTCAGAACAAATTTGGTGTCACTTAAGAAGATCAATAACATTTCATAAAGTTCATATTAAAATCATTCAGATTTTACAGATAATATAATTAACTTTTTTTTTTTTTAAAGAGTTTGGTTTTATGAAAATTCTCATTTCTTAGAGTTTGAAATACATGATATTGATCTGGTATCTTATTTTTAGAGTTGACATCAATATTCATGAGTTCTTTGTTTTAATAAGGAATATTATACATAAGGAGTCCTGGTATGACACTGTAAGATAAGCACTGAGCTGCTAATCTATCAGCTGCTCCTCAGAAACCATCTACAAAGTCCCTATAAGCTGGAACTAATTAGATGGCATTTAACAACAACATTATAAATAAGATAAATCTTGAAATTAATACATTTTTCAATAGAATTACAATTATAGAATTGGAATGTATATCTGTACTAGAAGCAACTGAAAGTATATGTAAATTTCTTGGAGAATGGGTGATTGGTCAAGAAGATAGGTTAATTTTGTAAATCTAGAATAGCTGGGAAGTTACTGAACTTACTAAATTATAGCTACTATTTGACAAACATTCAAAAAGTTAAAAAAAAAAAAAACACACAAAAAGGTATTTAGAAATTTCTGAGCAGTCTATATTAAAAAGAGCTAATTCCAACACAGAGTGAATTCATTTTGATTTCCCAAATAAATACATGATGATAAGGTTTAAATGAATAATTACTATATGTATAATGTATTGTGAATAAATAAACTAAAACAATATCATATCGCTGATTCATAATTTACATTTTATACTAAGAATGATTAAATACACAACTACAATAATAACTTAATACTATGCTACAATGGTATCAGTTTTGTATTATTTCACCATACCTATTGAATCTGAATGCTGACCTAATTTTCTGTGAAATTGGATTGTATGAAGAAGAATGTGGCATCAGGATTGCAGACTCATTAACAGCTTGTGATATACAGATGATACAACCTCACTTGCTGGAAGCAATAGGATTTCATATACTTACTGGAAAAGATGAAAGGCCAGAGCCTTAATATGGTTTTCACTTCAATGTAAAGAATTTTAAAACACTCAAAAGTGTACCAAGAATGACATGGAGAGACAGAGCAGCTGAGGACATAGAGAGATAGAGTAGCTGTGGACTGTAGACTCATGGGAAAAGAAAGGCTGTGTGTTGGTGTTCAGGAGTCAGGCTTGTAGAATGTGTCCTTTGGTTGTTTAAATTATTATATATTCCTGAGTGTTTTGTGTACCTAAAACAAACAGAAGGAATAGAAGCAAATACTGTTAACCAATGATGCACAGAGGGGACTGTAATCATTGCAATGAGAGGAAATATGATAGGATGAGTTCAAAACTGATTGATGTTCTTCCATGTAAACTATCACTCAATTTACAATAAAAGGTTTTTTTTTAAAAAAATTAAAAAATAGACTACGAAATAGCATGATGATAAATGGAGAAAAGATTGAAGTTTTCAAAGACTTAATTTGGCTTGGATCCACAATCAACTCTGATGGAATCAGCAGTCAAGAAATTAAATAGTGTATTACATTAGACAAATCTTCTGTACAAGGCCTCTTTAATGTATTCAAGAGCAAAGATACCAGTTTGAGGACTAAGGTGTGTCTGACTCAAGCCAAGTCATTTTTAATAGCCTCATATGCATGTGATCCTGTGGAATTGAAATTCAACCATAAGTTCAGTTTGAACTGCAAGATCAGTCATTCAAACTCACCAGCCAATCCTCAGAAACCCTATACAGGGTGGTTATGAATTGGAACAGACTCAAAAGCACTTAACAACAACAACAACAACAACATATGCATGTGAAAACTGAACAATGAACAAGGAAGACATTGGAAGAATTAATGCATTTGAGTCATGGTGTTGGAGAAGAATATTAAAAATATTATAGACAGGAGGCACGGCTTGATGACAGCAAGGGTGGAGGTGCAGTGAAGTTTGCCGTCAGCGGTACCACAGAATACCAGGCAAAGCAGATCCAGGGCAGAGTGCCAAAACTTAGAACCCAAAAGATAGGAATATTTAAAAGGTTTAAAGGCTTATAGCTAGTGGAACTTGTAGCAAAAGTAAGAAATCATGTACTTTTGAATCTGTCAGGCTCAGTGGCCCCAGCTGACAACCTGGGCAAAACCAAATGACAAGATGAAGTGGGGGAGCAGACATATCAAGGGAAAACACCACGGGAAACTCAGAGCAATGGTGGACAATACACTTTGTCAGTTTTGTTTTGTTCTGATTTTCATTTTTTTTTTTTTTTTTTTTTGGTATCTGTTCAGTGCCCCACCCCCCCATTGTTTGCGCATCTCCATTCAAGTGACTACAGGGGGAGTCTGAGCAAGTGGACACCCCCACTCTCACCACTGGTGGGTTCTTCTGCCACATATGTACACAGATAATCTCAGTCCAAGAGCTGGCCCTGAACTTTTTTTTTTTTTTTTTTTTTAGTACAAGAAAGCCCAGGAAAGGGATGTAGTGAGGGAAAGAGAGTTAAAAAACAAAACAGGCTGAAAATTAAATTAAATCCTGAGATACAGCATAACAGCAAACAGAGGCATCTTGAAATCTCTCAGGCAACTTTGAAGGCAAGAAGCTGAAGAGAGTAAATTAAAGTCATACTCACATTAGGCTACAGATTTTTGTTTCCCCTCTCTGTCTCTCCTTTCCCTTTTCTGCAGTTATAGACTGCAGTATTCAGTCTAGTTTTGTTTCTTTGTTGTTGTTGTTGCTTTTTTTCCCCTGTTTTTCTTTCTTTTTTTTTTTTATATGGTGCTGTTTTGCTATTTTATGCTCACCCTTCTACTTTGGGGGACTCTTTCTCTCCCTATATTACCCAAGAAGAGACAGCAACTGCTGACATACAGTCAAGCTACAACTACATTATATAAAACACCAAAACCCAGACAAAACCCAATACCAACTGCCATATACCAGGGAAACAGACAACACCAGTGAATGTTACTCTGGGTTAAGCAATAAGAAGAGTGAAAAGGGAAGCCTAAATCTTGTTCACATCTACCTGGAGGCAATCAGCATAAAAAGTACCAAAACACATACTCAATTAACTATTAACTCCACAGATAAACACTAAACATGTCCAAGAAGCAAAAGCAGATGACAAGATCAACACATATCCAGAAACAACTCAAAATGTCTGAGACAAATGACCTAGAGGTAGGCTGGACTACATTTGGGATGCAGGGCAGGCCTTGGAAATGCCTGAGAAGGAATTCAGAAAATTGATTATAAAATGTTTTAAAACACTTTACAATGGAGTTGAGAAAAATAATGAAGAAGTCAGGAAAGGGCTACAAATACCATCAAATAAGATAGATACAGCATTGGAAACAATTCAAAACCTAGAGAAAGAAGTCCAAATGATCAGTAACAGATCAGAAATAGACAATACTCTGAAAGGGCAAAGGAATAGAATAGAGAGATGGAAGGCAGAACCAGTGAGCTGGAAGACAAATCTCTCAATACCATTAAGATGTTGTTGTTGTTGTTAAGTGCCATCGAGTCGGTTCCGACCCATAGCAACCCTGTACAGGGTTTCCGAGGGTGTAAATCCTTACGGGAGTAGAAAGCCTCATCTTTCTCCCGCGGAGCGGCTGGTAGTTTCGAACCGCTGACCTTA
>NW_006408805.1:138218-139301 GCF_000296735.1 Chrysochloris asiatica
ATTTCGAACCAAGAATCCTTTATCCAGCAAAGCTATCAATCAAATATGACATTATAATCAAAACATTCCAAGATAAACAGAAACTAAGTGATTTTTCCAAAGCCAACCCTGAACTACAAAACATCCTAAAGGGAGTTCTGTGGACTGAGAACCAACAAGAACAGACAATAACCAGAGACTGACATATGTGTCAGCACCTCCAAGAACTAAATCAACAGAAGGAAGAGTCTGAACAGAACAAAACTATAAGAACAACTCAGAGAATCTATGAGGTCAGTCTATGATCAAAACAATTAAAATGTAAAAGAAGGCAAACATGTAGGAACAGAGATCCAGTTGGTGAGAAGGTCAAGTAGATCACAGGATAAAATAGACTGCACTAAATAGGAAAAAATGTTAATGGACTATAAGGCAATCTCAAAGAATATTAACACTTCACAACAAACCAAGAAAATGAAAATCCAAGAAGAGCATGGAAACATTACAACTATGAGAAACCCACAAGAAATAACACAAAAAGCATGAACTCAACAAAGTAAGACACATAGAACAAAGCAAGCAGCAACACAACAGAAACACAAACATAATGGCAGCAATTAATCCATACCTATTGATAATTACACTGAATGTAAACGGATTAAATGAACCTGTTAAGAGACAGAGAGTGGCAGAATGGATAACAAAACAAGATCCTTCAATATGCTGTCTGCAAGCGACACATCTCACATACAAATACAAAAACAGATTAAAAGTAAAAAGATGGAAAAAAATATACAAAGCTAATTGCAATAAAAAACGAACAGGAGTGGCAGTACTAATCTCTGATAAGATAAACATTAAGGCAAAAACCAGCATGATAGATAAAGATGGACATTATCTCACTATTAAAGAGACAATTGAACAAGATGACATAACCATAATAAATATCTACATTCCCAATGAAAGAGCTTGAAAATACATAAAGAAAACTCTAATAGATTTGAAGAAAGAAATAGATGAATCTACAATAATAGTGGGTGATTTTAATACACCGCTTTCAAAAATGGATAGAACAACCAGAAAGAAACTTGACAAAGACACAGA
>NW_006408805.1:140584-142769 GCF_000296735.1 Chrysochloris asiatica
GAAAAAGAAAAGAACCATATGATCATATCAATTGATGCAGAAAAGGCATTTGACAAAACCCAACATCCATTCCTGATAAAAACACTCAACAAAGTAGGAATTGAAGGGAAATTCCTCAACATAATAAGGAGCATATGTACAAAACCAACAGCCTACATTACTCTCAATGGAGAGAAACTGAAAGCCTTCCCTCTGCAAACAGGAACCAGACAAGGATACTCTTTGTCGCCATTCCTATACAATACTGTGCTGGAAGTCTTAGCAAGAGCTATATGGCAAGAAAGGGTAATTGAAGGCATCCAAAATGTCAAAGAGGAAGGAAAACTCTCTCTATCTGCAGATGCTGTGATCCTATAAGTAGAAAACCCCAAAGACTCAGTAAAAAAGCTACTAGACCTCACAGGAAGATTCAGCAAAGTGCCAGGATATAAGATCAACATATAAAAATCAGTTGGATTCCTCTATACCAAAAATGACAGCATTGAAAAGGATATTAGGACAGAAATACCATTTACAATAGCCACCCAAAGGATGAAATACCTAGGAACAAATGTAATCAGAGAAACAAAGGACATATACAAAGAAAACTACAAAACACTACAACAAGAAACCAAAAGAGACTTACAAAAATGGAAGACTGTACCATGCTCCTGAATAGGAAGACTTAACATTGTGAAAGTGTCTATACTGCCCAAAGCAATTTACACATAGAATTCAATCCCTATCCAGATCCCAACAACATTCTTCAAAGAGATGGAAAAACAATTATAAACTCTATATGGAAAGGAAAGAAACCCAGGATAAGCAAAGCACTGCTTAAGAAGAAGAATAAGGTTGGAGCTCTCTCACTCCCCGACTTCAAATTTTGCTACACAGCTACAGTAGTCAAAGCAGCTTGGTACTGGTACAGTGAAAGATACACAGATCAACAGAACAGAATCGAGGATCCAGAAATTAACCCATCCACATACAGCCAACTGAATTTTGACAAAATACCTATATATATGTAGATGTTGTTGTCAGGTGCCATCGAGTCAGAACCGACTCATAGTGACCCCAAGCACAGGAGAATGAAATAATGTCTAACAATGTCTGATCCTGGGCCAACCTCACTACTGCTGCCACAGTTGACGCCATCAATGATGCCATCTGACTGATCCATCTCATTGGGGGTCTTCCTCTCTTTCTCTGACCCTCCATCTTACGCAGCATGACATCCTTCTCCAGTGACTGTTCCCTCCTGACAATATGTCCAAAGTATGAGAGACAAAGTTTAGCCATCATGGCCTCCAAGGAGCACTCTGGCTGCACCTCTCCCAAAACAGATCTATTGGTTCTTTTGGAAGTCCATGGCACTTTTAGTATTCTCCTCCAACACCACAACTCGAAGGCATCAATTCTTCTATGATCTTCCTTATTTACTATCCAGATTTCGCATCCATATGAGGTTATTGAAAATACCATGGCTTGGGTCAGGCACACCTTAGTCCTCAAGCTGACGATAGTCTCTTCAAAAGATGGTACTGGCAGACCTGGAAAACAATATACAAAAGATTGAAACAAAACCTTCACCTCACGCCTTATACAAAAACCATCTCAACATGGATTAAAGACCTAAGTGTGAATCCCAGAATTATGAAGGCCATCAGTGAATAAATAGGGACAAATGTGAGGGTATTAATTCAGGGAATACACAGACTACCAAACATTTTGAAAACTACACAAACAAAATAGATGAGTGGGACATACTGAAAATTAAAAACTTATGTGCGTCAAAAGACTTCACCAGAGAGTAAAAAGGGAACCCACAGAATGGGAAAAAATCGTTTGCAATGACATATCAGACAAGGGACTTATTTATAAAATACATAGGAAACTACAATACCGCTACAAGAAAAAGACAAATAACCCAATTAAAAAACTTGGCCCAAGACATGAACAGACACTTCACCAAGGAAGAGATCCAGGCAGCCAACAAACATATGAAGAAATGTTCATGATCACTAGCCATTAGAAAGATGCAAATCAAAACAACAATGAGATATCATCTCACACCAGCAACAATAGCAAAGATAAAAAATATAGAGGACATTAAATGCTGGTGGGGATGTGGTGAGGCTGGGACGCTCCTGTATTGCTGGTGGGATTGCAAAATGGTCCAACCTCTCTGGAAAACAATATGGTG